>NC_044497.1:15372500-15495000 GCF_902362185.1 Chanos chanos | reverse complement strand
AGATGTGTCATAGTAGAGTTGTTTAAGTGCACTCGGAATGCTGTTTAACATGTTCAAAAGAATATCAAGGTTAAGATGAAAAGCTATTTTCTGCATATTGTTGTAGAGTTTCAACTGAAGCTCTCTCTCTCGCCTTTGGTCAAGAGATGACGCTGACTGCTGATGGGAGGCAGACAAATTGACATTCTACTCACAGTAATTCAGCAGAAAAGAAAAAAAAAAGAAAAAAAAAACTTTTGTAAGAGTCTTATTAAATCAGTCCTTCTCTGCCCTAAACAGTCTCAGGAGAGCCTGAGACAGCAAAGCAAATTAGATCTGATCGTCTCTGGGAGGGCAGGCATCTGCTCGAATCTCGTCCCAATCACATCCTGACAAAAGAGGCCTGTGCCACAGTTTCCGCCACCCCCACCTTCCACACCCCCATTCCCCCTGTGTGAATGTGATGTGTACAGTCAAATAGTCTCCAAATGATTTCCCATCTCAACCTCAGTGCTCTATCCACAATTACTGTCCTATTGACTTGCAAAGCAGTGTTTGTGCTATTCCCTTGTGGGTGTCTGTGAATTATGGCACACCAGATGGGACTGAAGACCAACAGCTCACAGTGGAGTCATTATTTGGAGTGGATTTAACTATTTTCAGCGAAATTCTGTCTAAAGCCCCTCTCTTAAAGATTTCTGCATTGTGCCATGCTCATTATTATCCAGTGGACATTTCCAAACTGCCCTCCAGAGGTAATGCAGTTTCTGTACATGATGCACTCTGGCATGTGATGTAAAGGTAAGGACAAAAAATAGCTCTACTACACAATTAGATCAAGTCGAAGGGAACGATTCAATTCCCTGGCTAAGTCAACTCAAATAAGTTACACTGAATCTGTGGTGTTGACAGGAGGGCACATAACTAAATGATACTTCTAAAAGGCCCCTATACATGTGTAAGTTTTCACCATATCCTTTGAGTATAGTAAATATGGTGACTTTGTTTCATTGTTTAGCTGCCATCTCTGAAGGGATGTGCTGGACATTTTTTTTTTGAGTCAGGTTTTTTTTTTTTCCAGTTCAGGGTTGTTAGAGGTAAGCTAGGGGTGCTCTGGACTGTTGCTTATGTTTGGCCCTGCAGTGCTGATTAATGGCAGACTTCCACAAGGCCCTTGACAGGGCACTTAGCTCCACACAAACCTCCAGAGATGAGGCCAGCCACCAATTACCTTCCTCAATAATGTCCGCTAGATTGTTGAGTGACAGAGAGACGCCCCTGAATCTCGGGCAAGAGACTTATTATGGGTAGTGCCAAGTGCCAAGCTGAGGAGACGTATAAATGGAACCTCACCCATCCATCTCTATAGAGTCAAATGAGTCCAACCACAGGTACTGCTCTAACCAAATGTTACAACATGCCAGTTGCGTGACGGTAAGGAACAGCAAAAAGCTGACTGAAGGGCTGGAAGTCTGCTGTCGCAAAGTCCTGCTGAGAAAAAAAAAAAAAATCTGTCTTTTTTTGTATTCTTTTTTTTTTCCCCAGAACTGTGGCACAGTTTAAACCCTCTGTTGAAAAGTTGCTACCAGATCAGTGAGTGTGAAGGTAGAGGTTTAGGAAGTCTCAGCAGAGCCAGCAAACTCTTTCCCAGGCTGATTTTACACATTGTTTTTAATACAGTGAAGGCAAGTTCCGGCACTGACAAAGATCCTACCGGGCCAGTTACGCTCAGACATCATTCTGTGAGAGCAGAGAGAGTAAGCATTAGCAGCACCACTGAAAATGCAATGCCACAGACAGGTCATGAGCAGTAGTACTGTCACCCCTGTAGAATATCATAAACAGGCTGACGGACTTCATAATGAAAGCACTGAGTATCCTCAAACACCAGATCTGTATCTAGACAGCGGTGATTTTTTCACAGAAAATGGATAACACTTTCCAGGAGGAGAAAAGGAAGGAGCGCTGGCTACTTTGAAGGAGTCCTTGCCAAAAAAAAAAAAAAGTGCTTTAGATTTGAACCGGCACTGAGTTTGACATCCTCAAGAGACCAGTTAGTTCATGAAACTTTTCAATGTCAAATTTCTCAAAAGCATCAATGTCATTAAATAGTTCAGTTAAAATGATTGAAAATCTGTTTTACCATTAAAGTCGTGAACTTCCTGAAAACAATCGTCTTACTGGAGAGTTGGAGAGTGGGGGATCACCATTCATTTTCATTCTGAGCACATCTGTTCTTGTCTTGCCTTGGCTGCCTATTTTAGTCTGGTTTGCTGTTCCCTGGATTTCACTGACAGCAAGAACATAAACAACACGGCTCCAAAAGCAGCCCAGAAACCTCATTTCAACCAATTACACGTACACAAATACATCGTCAATTAGAGTGAGTGAAGGGCCATGAGAATCATCTGGTCCAGATAATTTATTTATCTCTCATGGACAAACATGATGGGATATTTGGAGGGGTTCTTGTGTTGCAGAAAAAATACATATGCGAGTTCATATCTTTCATCACATCTCGTTTGATATTGATATCAGGATGCGAGTGATTATTGTACTTGTCTCTTGCACAACAAACGGCAGCGAGACTTATGGGGACTGGTGAACATAAACAGAAAGGAAAGGAAAGGAAAGGGAAAAAAAAAAATCATGAATGTGTTGACAAAGGAGATACATGTCCAGCACGAAGAACGTTTTTAATGAGATCACACCGTGTCTCTTGATTTATGTTTCACTTCACTGAAAAAAGAAAAAATACATTTATATTAAAATAAAAATGTGAAAGAAAACATCATTTCTGTGACCTCCAGGTGAGATTCCTCAGCAGCTGAAAAAAAAGGTATAAACAGGCTGTGAGGAGATTGAGAAATGTCAAAGTTTTTTTTTGTTGTTTTTTTGGTTTTTGCTTTTTTTGTTTTGTTTTTTTTCTGATTAGCATGCAGAGAAGCTGCAGCTCAAAACACTGATGTCTCTGCATGGCAATGCGATGGGAAAGCTTAGGCCAACCTACAGGCCTAACAGTGCAGTGCAAGAGGAATGGAGGGAGAAAAAGTAGTTAATAGTGTTTTGGCAGAGGGGGGCTTGGAGGTGAAAAGAAAATTACTACATCTATTATGTGGTAACAAGAAAAAGTAGAGCAGCCAGATGGTGTATTGCCAAGTACATAGAGCACAGAGTGAGGCAACTCTGAGAGATTGGGCAGGAAAAGTAATGACCAGGAAAGCTTTCTGCCTTTTAGGGGTGGGGACAAAAAAAAGAAAAAAAAAAAAGAGAGAGAGAGAGAGAGAGAGAGAGAAAACCTCTGAGCCCGCTGAATAGTTTAATCTTGTTTTTCTCCTTCTGTATTCTCTTAACCTTTTTTGTTTGTTGTCGTCTCTCTCTCTCTCTCTCTTTCTCTCTCTCTCTCTCCCTTTTGTGAGAGAGTGAAATAAACATGCCTGACATAATATTGGGACGCTTTTGAACCCAGTGTTGTCCTGTGAGGTGCTTCAAGTCTATTTGAATGATCCTGTTGTAATCCAACAGCACAAAACAGCTGAATCTCAGAGCACTTTATTTCAGTTCACAAGTTATGACAAAATGGTGAAACAAGGAAATGTAACACCAGACTTCCTACGACTGCAATGGCATTCTCAGTATTGTTTACAAAATCCTTTACTTTATTATGAAAACCATAACTGTGAAACAGCTGTTCTAAGCACAGTAAGTTACTATCAATAAACATTTGACAACAGTAGGTAGATGGTCTCTGTACTTTCAGCTTGGAATGATATGTCTTACTAAACATCTGTCTCAGTATATCCACTTTATCTGCAGTATGACAGAATGGAAGAACTGGCAGTATACAAAAATAAAGCGATATAAAATTTGTATCCAGAGCTTTGTTCAATACTGCAATTAATTGCAAATGTTTGCTAACATAAGATTTTGTTTGTCTTTTGGTTTGTTTTTGTCAGACACATTTGGTATTGTTAGTAAACAACAATGAATGCAGGATGTTCTGAAAGCACAGGGGAAAAGCGACTACACATTTGTTAATATTCTCGTTGCCAAGCAGCTAGCCTCACTAATAACAAACAGAAACATGTTTTGGATAATTTGAGTGTTTGACTGTTCGGATTTAACATAGTTTAGTTTGCTGATTAGTTTAATTAGTCTTGATTTCAAACATCAATGATCTCAAATGTCATTCAGTCCATGCCAGTTGGAAATGGCCAGTAGAGTCTTGTGGAACTGCAAACCAGGGTATCTGACCAAAGTTTTATCCATCTTCTCCTTTCTGTTTTGGACAATGTTCCAGTAGAAACCGTACTATCTGTCCTTACACTCTCTTCTTCTTCTGCTCATGCTTTGCCTCGAGCTGCTTGAACTGTTTGGCAGGGTTTCACAACTCCCTCAGGACTCAACAAGCAACAAAGTATTTAATTTTCTACCTTGGACCAAACCCCTATCCCCTGCCAACTCTTTGACAAAAGGAAGCCTCTGGTGACCAGCAGAGAATTATTTGCGGTGGTTTATCCTCTTTTCTTTTCATCCGTTTTTTTTTTTCCCAGTTGTTTGCTTTTTATTTCCTCAGATTGTATGTCAACCTTCTTGGGTCTGAAATTGAGATGTGGCTTTGGCAGACTGAAGGCTTTGGGTCAGGTTATTACCAATTTCTCCCCCGCCCCCACAGATGACACCAATGCAGTCAGCCCAGACCAAACAACAAACATAGAGGTAAACTCTGATAAGCTGAGTCATGCATACTGTGCCATCTATAACTATATTAACAATTTGCATTTCAGCTGTCATTTAATAAGTAATGTCAAAAACATTGATATAATAGCAATATATTGAACAGTTTTAAATGAATATGTGGATGTAAAGAGCTTTTTTATTTGCAATGGTGGTCGATGCTTGTGGCTGTTAATTGGGCTTGGCATGTCAAAATGACTGGTCAATCCGGAAAACATTCTCCAAAATAAATCAGGAAATTAGAGGAAGTCAGAACAGTGTGCGCTTTGTGTTGGGTAAATGCAGTTGGTGATGTTGAAAACAGCAGGCACCCCCCCCCCCCAACCACAAATGATTCAAAGTGCAACGGGGCAGATCAGTGGGAGGCTTGGAGGGGAGGGGGGGGGGGGGACAGAGGGCAGCAGACTCCCTCTCTGCATCCATATGTGTACGAAGCGCAGGTTGATTTCTGTGATAGGTCTAATGGAAAATGGCACCAAGCATATTAAAGTGACAAACATCATTGACTGCTTTTGTTGATGGGGGTGGCCGCGTTTGTTAAAATAGTTCAGGGAGGCTAATAGGTTCTGAGTTGATTATTGATTGGCTTTCAGTCAGCAGGAGTAAACAAAAACATTTTCTACAAGGACATTGTTTCTCTCTCTCTCTCTCTCTCTTTGATTTTTGGTACTATTCTGCTCTCTCTAAATGACTTGATCTTTAATTGATATGTGCGTCAGTCTCGCACAAACACCAAAGGTCACTTTTTTACTGTGCCAGTATTACAAATTGTTTCCATGAAAAAAAAAAGCGAAGTTGATTTTGACTTTCAAATCAAACTAGAAACACTGTATTTTTTCAGGGTCGGGGTCTCTCTTATTTGCTAAATGTAGAAGAGGCTACAGAGCATCAGGAAGTTATTCAGTTGGCGTCAGCGTTCGGGTTTCAAATAAAAGACTTGTTTATCCTAACCAGGCTGGCATTTCTCTACCACGATTTCCAGAGATTGAAATAACCTACGTCGTACCTCTATGTTTGCGCTTAATCCCTCTTCAGACCAAGATAAATATTGCCAATCTACGCTGGGCTACACTGCCCTGGCTCCTGCTCAGATCCCTTATAGAGGCCAGGATGAAAAATTGTCAGCTCTCCCACTGGGGCTGCAGCAATAGAGCTGTGCGCACGAGCGGCTATCGGGCCTTTCACAAGTTACGAATGCTGTAGATATTAGATTGCGCTCTCTCTCTCTCTCCCAACAGAATGGCATTTATCTTGCCACATAACCAAGGTTCCTGATTGGGGCGAGTTGGCTCTCTTTGTGCACGTGTCAGGGGTGACATTTTGAGATATCCGACTCAAAATCGAATGTTCTGAGAGAGCTTCGCGTGATGGCTCAGATGCTGACGTCAGGGGATATGTCAGCTGTACAAGAACACCCATTCCTCAAGTGAAAACCTTCAGCTAGATCGGAACCGCAGCTTGCCAGGCATTACAAGATTACAACGTAATTCTGTCTGTGTCAGTATTTGACGTTGTGCTGGTCAAACCTGCTTAATTAAAAAAAAAAAAAAAAACCTGATCATTTGTTTCTCATCCAAGAATGTTCACACTGAGTATGCATTGCTATATATTTGGTGTGTATGTATATTTTGTATACTCTCTATATACATTCTGTGTACATGATGCAGGTAATAACTGCATGTTTGGTCAAAGTCAAGTATTGTTAGACACCAAAGATCCAGACCGATACTTTTTGAGATGCTGTTGTGAAATAGTTAATAGATGCATTAAAAATGTTTTACGCACTTTCTGAAATATGCAGGTCAAACAATGAATTATTTATGTTTTGTTTTTTTAAAATCCAGTTGAATATTTAGCATGTCTCTGTGTTTTTGCTTAGTTTCCTAGTTGATTTGACTGGATCATCACAGGAGAACAAGCACAGAGATGAAATGCCATAAGCTTGGCATGACAGCCTTGTTCCTGTATTATTGTAATTGGCCCCACTGAGATCCAGAACAACAAGCCACAGAAAAAGACACCCATGTCCTTTTGTCATAGCATGAACACAAAACAAGACCTGAAACATGACAAACATATTACAGACTCTTTTTTGAGTGGTTTACATTGACTCTCAAAGGACAAGTCAGAATTTGAAAATCTATTACATTCCCCATGTTGTAACTTTCAACGGGGCGGATGTTGTTGAACGCCTATTAATACATCATTTCAAATTTCATTGCCTTGTCTTATTTTTCTCTCATCTCTCTGAAAACTGTTGGGAGAACAAGTTGTGATCTCCCAGATTACATTACACCATCTGTCCCAACTCATCCTCCATGCAACCAAATGAAATTACTGTTCCTGTCCTCAGAATCAGTAGATAAATGGAAGAATATTATGTACAGTCAGAATCAAGGAAATGTGCCAAAATGCAATGCATTTTATACAAAGACAACTTCAGTTGTTGAAAGGGTGGTTGTTCTAAGAGGACATGAATAAATATATCAATGATAGCTTTCCAGGAATTTATATATATGTATGTATGTATGTATATGCAGGTACACAAAACTAAATAAAAGACATCAATGGCAATGTGGCATTAGTGGAAAATACTACCTGCCTCCCTAAAACATGTCATTGTTGATTTATTTATTTATTTATTTATTTATTATTTTGGTCAGAGACGACCTTGCATGTACATAATTATGAGTCTTTTTTTGAGCATGGGGACAAAGTGAAAGAGAAAGCTCGGCAGTGGCCTTTGATGATAATTACAGATGCTATCAGAAGAAATTTGGTGAATATATTATTTATTTCCTTGCCTGTGTTGTTTTTGTTGTTATGCTGATTGTAATGGAGACACCACACTGTTAGTCTTTGATGGAGGGTCTTTGTGATTGAGGCAGAGTGACTGAATGTGGCGCTTCAGAGGGGAAAAATTCCGGTTTATTCCGGTAAAGCTCTATTAGTCCTTGTTTGTGGAAACTTCTTTCCCCTATAAGGCATCTGGAAATTTCAATAGCAAAGTTCTCTGCACAGCGAAAAGTTTCCAGTCTCTTCCTGTGCCTGTCACATCAGTTTAGTCAGTTGCTGTGAGACTATTTTGGGTCTTTTTAGTTCAAATCCCCCTGTTTTTGCTACTGTAAATATGCGGATAGATAGATGATTAGCCATGAAACACCACAGTTTATGTATAGACTTGTTAGTAGGCAAAACATGTGCACGTATGCATACACACACACACACACACACACACACACACACACACACACAGGCTTTCTTAAGGAGTGAGTTGGACTTGTAATGAACGGGGCTTGCAGACATGTATCTCAGGAACAAGGACACATCATAAACATAAAAGACTGGAGAAGACCACAGGGAGAAAAATGTGCCAGAGATGATTAGTATCCTTTGGGACCAAGCACTCAGGCTAATTCTATTTTAAGGATCTTTAATTTCCAAAGGTAAAATTAAGTTTAACTATATTCACTAAAGCCGAGACAATAAAGCTGAGAGAAGCAGGTGAGAATGCAGACACAGGTCTGATTTTACACCCACCCATTATTCCCAGTCTTTATACAATGTCTTTGTCATATTTGGTTAACAGTTAATCTCAACAGTCAGTACATTTCTTTTGGGATATATCTGCATATTATATTCATACAAATTTTATGGTAGGGCTGCTTATATGGCGGGGCCATTCTTATGATGGGTAAGGGGAAAAGGTAATTACCAGTAATAAAAGGGTTATGGGTATAGTCCTGAAAATGAACTAGGTTAAATGAACTGAGGTGTAGTTAATATAGGAATAACTGATTCCTAATGCCTGTGATCTTGAGTAAGGGACTTAACCCCTTACTACCCGGGAGATGCTCATCCTGTTCTTAGAGCACCTCGATCTGCTCAAACGCACCCATGATCTTAAACTTACCCACGAATTATTAAACGCGCCCAAGAAAAGCTGAAATCGTACGTACAAACGATTTTTTCCCTACTTCGTGGGCACGTTAAAGTATATCGCGCCCACATTATAGTACATCGTGAGCTCGATCTACTTAAACATATACACAATTTATTAAACGTGCGCACGAATATCTTAAGTTGTGTGCACGTTATTTTCTTAATATTCGTAAACCATGAGTAAGTAGTGCACACTGCAGTTGCATGTTTAAACATAAAATGTTGACACTTAAATTGGCATTATCACTATCATGTCATTATTACGACACGAACAAAATGAATTCTACTCAGGCTATTTCAACAAAACAACCGATCAGTTTCCAGGGAGCCTGTTGACATGTAACCGGTCTTGCTACGGACTGCTTAATGGTGAAAACGCATAAAATGAAACACTTCGAGAGCCCAATTTGTCATTTTGTGCGCACGTTATACCATTTTTCGAGACCACGCTTTATTACTTCGAGGGCACAATAAACGAAAACGCACACACAATTTATACTAGCTCACACTGGCCTCTCCCGGGTTCCGTAGTGTAATAATGTTACATTCAACTGAAGTTTTTCCTCATGCTAGTTCTGTTGGATGGATAAATGAAATCATAATGGTTTCTACTCTTTTAATAACTGAGCAGTTTTGATTAAGTATACAACAACCAGAATTATAAAAACTCCGTTGATGAATATGACAGTTTTAAGATACAACAAATCACAAGTCATCGGTTGCATGTTGCTCAAAAAACATTAACAAACAAACAAACCTCACCCAAATATCACATGGTGATAACTGTCAGTGACAAAACTGTCATGAGTTCAGTCCTGTCTTTCGATTCTGTTTTTTCCTCTTGGTTTAAAGTGAAGGTCCAGGGCAAGACAGGGAAGTGAGTATAAAAAGGAGGGCGGTGTGTGAAAAGTAAACAATAGCCAGACTGTGTGTGTGGAGTTCACTCTGACTCAGCGGCAAGTCTCTGTGTCTTCCCAAACCCTTTGTTAGCGAGCAGAGAAGCTGAGTCTTGACACAGGTCATTGTGAGCGAGCAGTAGACAGAGAGGTGCTCAGCTCTTGGCTGCACTGAGCTTCACAGCAGGCAGTACAGCTAGGGTCTTTTCAAGAAAGCATTCCTGTACTTGTGCACATTTTACAACCATCACAGAAAATCTGCTCTCTCTCTCTCTCTCTCTCTCTCTTTCTCTCTCTCTCTCTCTTCCTCTCTGTGCTATTCAGACTATAAAGCTCTATGATCCTTTCTGCTATCAGCTGCATTTAAGAGCTGATGTTGCATGGCCTCTCTCTCTGTTCATAAAAAGAAACACTAGATGCAGGAAGCAATCAACTGTAGTCTCAAGAGCTTTCTCTGCATCCTGTTTGCTTTTGTAGACACACTTTGCCACTGGTTCCTAAGACAGCTGAAAATTTTAAGATGCCTGGCGTTTTGGCCTCCAACCCTTGAGGTATTCAACAGTCACAAGCATTACTTCCAAAAAAAAAAACACAAGACGACACTTACATTACCAAATGTATTCATCTGTAATAATACATTAGCCTCTCTAACGCATAGTGGAGCAGACCAAGTTCAGTGGAATGAGGTTGAGGTTGAGCTTTTCTTTTCATTTATTTAATGCACTTATATGCACTTGTACATGTCCCCTAGGCTGTTATTTCTGAGTGGACAATATATCACAATGTTGGGAGCTTTGGAACATGTCTAGAAACAAGCATTAGTCCTCTGAATATTTCACTCACACACAGCGTGTATGTCATTCTCCATAGCGTTTCCCCGTGTAATTCAGTGAACATGTAAAAAAAAAAAAAAAAAAAAAAAAAGATTAAAAAAAATGTCAGCTTCATGGGTAGTTCTCCTGCCTGCTGCAGCCTGAGCCGAGTGTATTGGAAGGTGGTAAACAAAAACAGATAAGCCAGGCATCCAGTCATGTGCACAGGCGAAGAATGAGACGCCTGCTGTTTGTGATTCTCATTCTGTGCTTCATTATTATTGTCATTCCTCGCACTGAAAAATGTATCTGAGAACTCGGCTGAGGAATTTTTTTTTTTTTTTTTCAATAATATCGATAGGACTACCACCGTAAAAATGATCATGTAGCCTGCCAGGGGATATATGATTGAAAATATGCATGAGCAGAGAGACACATTAACCAAATTGTCTTACTTAGAGGGAAAGACAAAAGACAGCGTCGGCCTAATTTAATGCTGAAAAAAAACCAAAAAAACCCCTCAAGAGTTGAAATTCAGCAAAAAAAATTCCGGACCGTACGTACGCGGTGCATGAGCCCATTTTGATTACATTTCAACATTATTGTGACATTTTTTTATTATTATTATTATTGATTCCACTACATCCTCGGCTCAAAGCGTAGTACAAATGAGCAGCACTGAATAAAAGATAGAGTCCTGCTGGTGCAGTGAGTCTCAGGGAGGAAGAGATTACCACAGCCTGTGCCACAGACAGCTGTATTTAAATGTACTTCCACTGTCAGGGATCTGTGGGGCCTGTGGATGATACAGAGAAAGCACAAATCAGGAGAGAAAAAAAAAAAAAGCTGGCGAGACAGGAGCTCCCTCCAGCAGCAAAAACATCCCAATTAAACAAGAGACAACACACAACATTCAGGGTCACAGGGCAGTATGGTAATACGATTGACCTTTAATGCAATGTCTTGAGGCCAGTCGGAGACAGAGCAGAGAGCCAAGCCTGGCCTCAGCACAAACTCTCTTTTCTCTGTGGGGTGGATGAGATGCAATCTGAGAAACAATTACAGAGGCCAGCTCTCCACTCCGGTGAGGCCAATCCGCAGAATCTCATTAGTTTATCTTCCTTGCTTTTCACAAATAAATATATAAATGTATTGAATGTAAACTTGACGTTTCCTTAGACTGTATCTGTTTAAAAGCTCAAGTCACAAAGAAGTTTGTGTACAGCCCTTGAGCCCCGTACAGGACAAATATCGTCTTCTCTCTGGTACAAATTTATCTTCAGGATTCTGAAAAGCACACAAGCACCTGGCTATGAAAATCATTTTGTGCTCTCTCTCTCTCTCTCTCTCTCTTTCTCTCTCTCTCTCTCTCTCTCTCTCTCTCTCTCTCTCTCTCTTTCTCTCTCTCTCTCTCTCTCTCTCTCTCTCTCTCTCTCTCTCTCTCTTTCTCTCTCTCTCTCTCTGTCTTTCTTTCTCTCTCTCTCTCTCTCTCTCTCTCTCTCTCTCTCTCTGTCTCTCTCTCTCTCTCTCTCTCTCTCTCTCTCTCTCTGTCTCTCTGTCTGTCAGTCTCTTTTTCTCTCTTTGTCTCCCTGTCTCTCCCTCTCTGTCTCTGTCTCTCTTTCTCTCTCTCTCTGACTGTCTCTCTATCTCTGTGACACACACACACACATACACAGTGAGTGATACAGAGTAGTTTTGTGGCATTTTATCAACGGCACACTTCCTTTGCATAACCACGGAGGTTATCACTTTGTCATTCAAAAATACAAACGTGTAATAACAGGTTTTTTTTCTATCTTTCTATCTCTCTTCTTTTTTTTAACGTTTATTTAACACTTACTCTTAGATCATTACGTACCACGGAGGAAGAAATAAGATGAAAATGTACTTTGCAAACGTGTATAATCCCATATTTATAGAACACATGTAAATGTAAATGTGAGACAGTAGTCTCAGCTTGTCACTGACACCCTTTCAGTCTTGATCTAAGTAAACAGAGATTATAAACCATGCTTAAGAGATAGCATCCTCTGGGAACCACAGCACAATCGATGTGATAATTACATTAGAAGCTTTTGAAAATGATCAAAGAAGATGAGAAAAGATGAGGCATACCATCTAGAAAAGATATATCATTTACTCTATTTTATTCTGTTTCCTCAAGTTTTTAAAGATCTAAATACGCATCCACTCAAATCCTTTTCTTTTTGAATTCAAATCGATTCATTTCAAGGGAAAAAAAATGATGATGATAATAATTAAAAAAGAAGCAGAATCCCTAAGTTGCATTCAACACCTACAGAATGTTGTTTGTTACAAGTACAGTCTTCTCCCTCGTTCTCCAGATTACTTGACGGCTTGTTTTAAACTGTGTGTGTAAGTCTCAACAGATGAATCAGTGCTTAAGTGCTGAGCACAGACCACTAATCATTTCATAGGAGGAGGAAGCGTGGAGAAGGAGACAAAAGTCTGACAAGCCAGCACAATCTGAAACACTAAGTGAATTAAGGGAGCTTCACGCCTTTCTCAGGCACACGCTCTGTCTTTGGGTTGGCAGGAGACACATTCCCATATGGTTCTCTCCCTCCCTGAAGATGCATCTTCTACCAAAAGTGGAGTGTCAATTGCCTGACAGAGATTATAAGAATGTTTTTTTTTTTTTTTTTTTGCTTGTTTGTTTGTTTGCTTTGTAAAGTTTATCACTCCGGTTCTGACATCATAAATCCTTGCTTTTTATATTTCTTTCTCCTCTGCCTTCTCTCTCTCTCTCCCTCTCTCTCTCTCTCTCTCTCTCTGTCTCTCTCTCCTTCTCTCTGATTCAGTAAACACTTCATTTCTCTGTCTTCCTTTTCTCTTTGTCCCTCTTTTTTTTCCCCCTCTCTGAAGCACAGAAGCCTAATTTGAGGGCCTTGGTCGTGATTGCCTGAAGACTGTCCACAGTCCCCTACCGTCGAGGAAAAGCGTCTGTGCGCTCCATATGACAAAACAGAGTGCTGCTCAAGCTTCACGCTTCATTACCTCCTCTAATACTTCAGCACAATGATGTATGGAACAAATCACACTCCTAGCCTGGCTCCTGGCACGATTGCCTTTAAAAACTTGTAAAGTGCTGGGATAAAAAATTTTTTTTTCATACCCTCTCTCTCTGTCTCTCAGTTGCTGATTATGACAGAGGACTCTTTTTTGAAGCCGAGGCATAAAATCTCTACTTTTCCTAGGATTTCTTTGGGGAGATCACTTCATTTCAGTCCAATGCAACTCTTTTTTAAGTGCCACAAGCAATCAGAGGAAAGACTGAAAATAGCTGAAACTTCTTGTTCCAAGTAGTAGATTTGTGTCCTCCAGAAGTACTCTCCATCACAATGATCCATCAATATAGCTGCATTCAAAGTTTCTTCGCGTCTGTTTGCTGCATTTTTCTGAGGTGTAGGAGGTTTTTTCTTTTTTTTTTTTCAATTCATATTGGAATACTTTTCTGTCTTAAAAGTAAAGTGGTTTGGTGGGTTATCCAGCAATGATGTAAAGAATTTTAAATGTGTTCAGCTGAGATGAACAGAATTAAACAGTAATGAAAATTGTCAGCATTTCCAGTTAGTCTACATTCCTACAACAGAAACAAGTTATTTAAATCACAAAACTAATCACAATATGATGTTTAGCCTTGAATCAATTTTGGACATTTGCACACCACTTAAGCTCTTAATAGTTCCTGTGGTTCAGAAATGGCAGCAGGGAATATATACTTGACTGGAAACCAGTCTGTGGTTGAATCTATGTTTTATTTTGATAGAAAGGCATCCATCAATTTAATACTTTGAACAACAGTTTGTCTCAACCTGCAGCGAACTGATTGAAGTTGTGTGAAACATCTGCGGATGATGGATATAATGAGATAATTATATTGTTTTTCAGCCGAATGTGCTTGCATGCTTGTGTCATTCATTATTTATTGCAAGAATGTTCCTGAAATCAAAAACACATTCTGTTTTTTTTTCTATTTGTCTGTTTCTATTCCTTTATTTAGTTAGTTAGTTAGTTAGTTAGTTAATTAGTTAGTTAGTTAGTTTTGGTACATGTAACAGTTTTGTAAATCATTATTTTATTTTAAATGATTCATGAAATACTCCTGATCTTGGTTTTGACAGGAAATCAACAAGAAAATTCTTCACCTCACCCTCCTAAGGGTTTATCTGAGGGTTTATGACCCCGATTTTACAATGAAAGTTATCGTCTGTCTTCTCTTCTCTTTCTAAAATACTTTTTCTCCCCTAATTTTTGACCATTTTGGCCAAGCTAGATAATCGATTTCTGGCATCTAGTTCAAGAATGTAATGAATGCTTCTTCTCAATAATACTAGAGGCAAACATTTTTAGACACCATCTTAATTTTGATGCATTTTCGATTGGGGTTTGAGCTTGAAAAGTGTAATTGCACAGATCTCATTAAAGTTTTTCAATGTCAGGATGAGTGGGGGAAAATTTGTATTGATTTTTTGCTCAAATATATATATATATATTTTTGAGTATGATTATGCACTCTACATTTGCTGAAAATAATTCGCCACAGTCTCCTGCCCTAGAACGTCAGCTGAACATTTGCATCAGCTCTGAGTGGAGCTGCACCAATTTAAAAAATAGAGAGTGATTTCAGTAGCACAGCACTTCATCTGCACCTGTCATATTCATATTAACATAACTTATAAACAGTAGAAAGTGCTGCATTTACCTTACAAAGATCAAAAATCACACATCCATTGTTTTAGAAAGCATACACCAAAAATCAAAAAGGCATAAAATTCTGTCCATAACACAATCGTTACAAAAAAGACGCTGTTTCCTAGTAATTATGTTATGGTTATGGAGTCATATTATATGATTTAGCAGACACATCAGATATGTTTTGCTTTATGTTGATTCAGTATGTACATCAGATTTATGCTTTATGTTGCCTCATGCAACACTTTTGCTTTATGTTGAATTTGTTGTGTTGTGGTCTACAGACAGACTGAGGAAGTCCTTTTTTCCCCAGGCCATAAGGCTATTCAACTTCTCCCAGCCATGGCAGAGCATAATTGAATATTAGACGTGAGGCTGCCTCTCTGTTACTACCCATGCTCACCTGTTCACCTGTTCACTGGCTATAATTGCTTTAAGCAAAATTTGCACAGTTTCTGAGCAGTATTTGTTTCTATACTTATTTCTCTCTCCAATTTGTATTTGTATTTATATTACTTGCAGTAATTATGTTTCTTGCACTGTTAATTACCCTGCATTTGCACTACCTCCATTGGCAGATAATCTAGTGTAGTGACAACTACACACAATTGCACAATTCTGCATAGTATTTGTTCACACATTTTCTTCAACTTGTATTTTATATTTTGTATTTTGCTTTTTATGACTATGCTTGCAACATAATCGCTGGCAGTAAGACCTGCTGTGCTACCGGATGCTTAAATTTCCCTCAGGATGAATATAGTATCTATCTATCTATCTATCTATCTATCTATCTATCTATCTATCTATCTATCTTGTGTGTTATGACGGTCTTCCCAGATTTAAGCACTATTCTTATGGTTCTACCATGGCCGTGTTTTCACTCAAAAGCACTCTCCCCTGCAAAAACATAAACAAACTGAATAAGAAAAGACTCAGTACAGTTTGTCCTTATAAAATGTAAGCATAATACTTGTTTTGCTGTGCTATGTTTTGGCCCTGAAAGCAATGCCTTCTCCAAAAGTTGAGTCTTGCTGAAAGCTGAATCAAGGTGTTCTCACAGCAGTAGAGATGAGTTCAGAGAAAGGGGGAAGGTCTATAATGAAACTCACTGACAAATCTCAGCCACCTTCACAATGGATTTTTTTTTCTATAATGAGATAGAATATGTTCTGCATCCTCCTTCATTGTGTATAGAGTGAGACAGTAATCATCTTTATAAGAGTTACTTGCAAGGGTGTTTTAAAGATCAATATATTCAAAGTTAGTGATGGGGATCAAAGGCTTATGTTCCATTTAATATGTCTGCCTCATTACAGTGGCTGGCCTTGTCATTACTGGTCTTTGTGCACCTTTGGGCAATTTGTAACCATGGCACCTAGATGCCCTGGTAGAATAAATTTTATCAGAAGGCTAAGGAAACAGCACTGCAGCGTTTGAACTGTCTTGCGAGGTCAATGCTACAGTCTTTTATTTGCCAAGTGAATAGCTTGTCATCTAAGTGTTGGTACAAAATGTATTGGTTTCTTATAATACAAACATATTTATTTGATAGGTTTGGATCTCTTTTGATCTGTACATTAATCTTAAAGGATTTCGTTGAAGACAAATATGCACAGATACACAAATAAAAGACACAAATTGGCATGTTATATATGTGTCCTAGCTTTCATGTATATGAGTTCTGTGTTTTTAAGACATATGTCCTATTATATTTGTCTATGTATATCCTTATTACAATCTGTTTTCTTATCGCGTAGACTGCAGACAGGGTATGAAATAACAGTACAACATGGAAGCAAGCCACATGCTGTAACAGAAACACTGCTTTATTAATTATTCATTGACAGGATCATCTCGGAGAAGAGTGTGTTTATGTGTGTGTGTGTGTGTGTGTGCGGGTGGGCTAACAGTGAAAAAAAGAAAGAAAGAAAGAAAAGAAGAACGAAAGCAGTGAAGCTGAAGACCTGACGGGTGCATGCATCACAATAATGGATGACAATGTAAATGTTTCCTGATGAACGTCTGTTAAAGTGGCCTTTGCCCTCTCAGTAAATATCATTGACTAGAACAACAAGAATAATTGTAAGCCGACCTGACCCCAGGCACATCTGATAATGGCCTTTTTATGAAATTGCTGGCATGTGCGAGAGAAATTGTTTTCTGACCTATTCTTCCATATTATGCAGATCAGGCCATTATCTGCTCATTTTCTCCTCATTTTTTCCTTTTCTTTTTTCTTTTTTACTCACATTTACCTGCTGGCTTGATGGAGCAGGTTCCTTCTTAATGCATTTCCATGTATAAGGGCCTCCTCTGGGTCCTACCTCTCTCTCTTTCTCTCTCTTTCTCTCTCTCTCTCTCCCTTTCTTTTTTTTCAGAAGGGTTGTTGTTGTTTACCGTGCCTGAATAAACAGGTTGATGAGAGGGGGCAAGGCTGATTGATGGCACACGCAGGAATATCCCAGAATCCAATGCATCGATTTGATGATGGAACAGGGCTAGATGAAAACATCAGACGCTCTGAGGAGACTGTAACCCCCTTTCCTGTGCCCTTTAACGTAATTTACTATTGATCAGTGAAATAACTGTGCAAATATAGCATCTCTCTATTGCATTCCTTTCTTTCTCTCCTCCTCATTCTCTCCTCTATGAAGTGGAGTACAGCAGCCTCATAAACCAGCACCTGTTGTCTCATCCAGCCACTGATACTCCTATTGACTGTAGCAGCAAGGGGGCTAGTGAAGGTGCTGTGAGTAATTATCTGATGTAGTGGTTTCCTCTGGACAGGAGTTTAAATACAAGAGGTCAAGAGTGTGAGGAGAGTCCACAGCCCTTCCAGCCAGATCCCTCTCTGCCGATTACTGCTGAGAGAGAAAGGGAGAGATAGAGATGGGGAGAGACACAGAGGAGAGAGAGAGAGAGATGTTTAGAGTGCATAATCTGTTGATTTCTCTTTCTTTTTTTCTTGTTAATTAGAGTTGCATCTGTTTGTGTATGGGACAATAAGCAGACTGAATATTTATATACAGTGTGTAGCTGAGGAGAATGGCCAAGAAACTTAATCATGCACAGAAGTGTGTTGTTTCGTTTCAGTTGTGCATTTGTTTGCTGTTCAGCGGAAATCCAGAAGTGATCTTGCACCTTCACCTTTTCTGGAGCACAAGACACACTAATGACTGTGCTTGCATATTTAGGCATACATTAAATTTTATATTTCACTCTACCTTTCAGAAATGTACTGAATTGTGACATGCAAACACTCACATAAACCTGAGCTGGTATCTAGTTGGGGAAAAATACATAATCTTACCTCATTTTCATCCTTATTGTTAATCCACACACACACACACACACACACACTCAGTAGGGAAGCCACAACAACATTACATGACCGAGGTGTTGTTGCAGTTATATTTTTGTGTAATGTAGGGGAATGCACATCTCTGTTTATTCAGCTGCAGTAAATAGACTGCTCTCTGTGATGTTCTTATCAGCTTCATCCTTTTTTCTCTGGCATCTGTATAATGAGTCTCTCCTTGTCGCCGGTGACCAAAGTCAGAACAGTGTGGAATGAGATGGGTTCCTGGCCCAGATATGACAGAGGCATTGACAAGCAGCATGTCCTTGACCCACTAGGGACAAGAGTAATTATAACCAATATTATTACCAGCTGTATGCTGAACAGATTTCACTGCTGTGATTCTGGAAGTATACAGACTGAGTGTGGCAGTGTATACAAAGTAGTGTACTTGTTCTAATTCTTACTTTATTTTTTTCTAGTCCAGGCTTGTTTTCTCTTTCACACACACCCCCCCACCCCCATTCATTCACACTTTCTTTCCTAGTGCGAACCTTAGCCACTTTTTTTGTTCCAGAAGCTTCAATATTTCTGTTCAATATATAGGTCACATGTGAGGAATCCATTTTGATGCTCTGATACCTTGACATTTTGACAGTGACTATAAAATCCTTTCAAACAGGTCTGAAATGTTTGTGTTTGTCCTTTTTTTTATCGCCATTTTCAGATATATATTCTCTAATGAGAAATTTGAAAGCCCTCACAGATTTTTACTGAGCTAATGAATGCATACTTCTCGCACAGTAGTGGAGTGACTTTGAGACAGATAATTAAGTGAATTTGTCTAGAAAAACGTTCATCATTTCCCTGTCCCTTTCATAGCCTCAAGGGAGAGAATTTACATTCTATCCGCATGAAAAAAAAACAACAACGAACAAACCAGCCTCTACTTTAATTTAAAAGAAAAAATCATGAAAGACTGCCAGAAAATTAATTATTATCATTTTGAGATAGCACAAGTCAGAACGACCTTCGAAAGCTTCAGATGATTTCATGTCTGTGAAGAGAAACTGACTTGACCTAAGTTGTACTGTATTAAGATGTAAGGCTTAAAAGGACCCATGACATTTTGTTTAACTTTGACATAAATATCTGGTGTGATTTGATAGCCTTTATTTAGCAGGAGTGCCCCTGTGGTTCAGTGTCAGTCAAAGAGGTAAATTAGGAGAATAAAGCTCACTGATGATACTGAGCAAATAAAGCTAACTTACCCTCACCGCCTGACTCTCTTCCTTTTTATTCCTCTTTCCTTTTCATTCTTGCTGATCTCCTGCTGGGATCAAAAGTCTCTATGTTCATAGGTTACCTATATGCAGCCTCAAACTCCTCAAATATAGAACTTAGGTGATTTTGAGGAGGTGCATTACCCTTGCATATTTATTACATCGGCTTGTTTGTATCACAGGATCACGTAAGCCTTTCAGGTCAAAGTGGAGGGAGAAGAAAATTGTCTCAAGGTTATCAAAGACACAGTGTAGAAAACGATGGATTGATTTCCATTTCCTTGGAAAGCACCCACATTTAAACATGTTGAGCACATTGGCTGTAATGCTATCCATAATGCTATTGATGCAGTGCCATACATAGTTTTCTCTGTGCTAACATTTTTTCTTGTTGAAGGATTTTTTTTTTTCTTAATGTGGCACTGCTAAGAAAGACAACAACATTTGTCATTTGTGTATGTGAGGTGCAGCACAGACTACAGGCGAAAAACAATTGAACCAATATGAAGGGTAAAAATCGGCCAAGTGTGGGGACTGGGAGGGATGAGTATTCCTTGGAGACAACTTGTGAACGAGGCTATTTATCAGGGTTTGTATTGCACTGTGTAAAACATCTCTCAGATGTGAAATTCAAGTGGAGAGCACTCACAGTTTTGGTCATATGAAGCATTTATTTTTACCTGAGGTCACATTTTTTTGAAGGGGTGGTGAAATCAGTAATGTCAACGACATGAGCCTGTGCATGTTGATCAGCTGATCCAGACATAATCAAAGGGATTTCGAGCAAGAGTACAGAGAGAAACTCTTTACTGGTCGTTCCAGCTCAATCAAACGCACAATTTCTCAACCAAAATCTCATTAAGTCCATGGACTCCTCCAAAATTCAGCTTTAAGCAGCCATACAGAGATTTTTTAATTAGGGAGGGTGCCTTGTAGCCAGAGTCGATATGAGTTTCTTCTGCTCAAACAGAAAGAAATGGCGGTATTGGAGCTGGTGATATAGACAGATGGGAAGAGTACATTGCCTAGTCCCAAACGTGAGGCCATTAATATACCATACATCCCTATTACCACATGGAGTTTCTTAGAGCCATGCATTAAGGAGGAAAATCTTGTCCTCAGCACAGTATGTCAAGTTTATATGAGAAAAATGCAGAAGAGCTATTTTCAGTGCTGCGTTATCCTTTTTTAAATGTAATGATGGATTAAATTAGTGTTTTTCAAAATATTAGGCAGAAGCCTTTCCATGTGACCGTAAAAGCCAATGATGCTTTCACATTCCTGGGATGAAAACAACGGTGAGTTTTTCGGTAGTTCACATCTCACATTTCTATCTGTGTGTGTGTGTGTGTGTGTGTGTGTGTGCATGTGTGTGTGTGTGTGTTAATCAAATTAATCAGGTCAATGTCTGGAGTAATAAATTGAAGACATTAATTTAAACTGTATGTGTCCTAGATTTTAATTGATTCTTATGCTTTGTTGGGTTTGTGTGCTAAATAATATTCTAAGCTTCTGTATATTTTATTCAGGTACATATGATTTTTATAAAGCCCTATGGTTGGAATTTTATAGCTATTCATGTTAGATGGTGATATCCGAGTTGGTTGAGCAGTATTTTTAAAATTAAAAAAAAAAAAAATTATGATACTTCGATCCATTCCCTCAAAAATAAGCAACCCGGAGGCCTCTTGTTAATAAGTAAGTAGATTTTTTCTATTTTTCTTTCTCTTTTTTTTTTTGTTTTGTCTTGAATTCTATTCAAAACATTGAGGTTAGGTGATACAACAAAACATCCAGCAAGTTGAGGCTCACTGAGGTGAAGAGTAAAAATTAATGACTCAACAGTTTGATTTCAGAAAACTTTAATAGAATCCCTCTTCATTACTTAGTATTGGATTATTCATTATTGGGTTATTTATTACTGAGTTCATTATTGGGGTTTATGATTATTTCAGTAGCAAGTTACACCTTGCATACCCTGATCTGCTCCAAGGTGTTTTACAGATGTCAAAGTGATTTTTATTGACTATATACCACCATCAACAGAATAGCCAAGTATCAGTAAACATATTATGGTTCATATGCTTCAATTACATTGCTGTTTATCGACTTGAACAATATGTCAGAATCTAGCGCAGCAGCCTGTTGTTAAGAGAGCCCATGATGGTAAAGACAACAGCAAACACTGTCATCTCAGAACTATTTGTTCAGTGCTAATTTACAGGACACACACACACACACAGAGAGAGAGAGAGAGAGCTTGACAGAGAGAGAGCCTGACAGAGAGAGAGAGAGAGAGAGAGTGAGAGAGAGCGAAACACTATTCTTAGCCAGGTGTTTGCCACAAAGCCTCACATGACTCTTTCCATACAGATAATTCACAAGTGGTACAAACACTTCCTCCTGAAAATTACTCTCCAGGGAGGGACTTTGCTATGTCTGGCAACCTCATGGTGGATGTGATGATAAGCCTGATGATGAGAATATCTGTGTTTCCTGTGAGAAATAAGACAAAACATCTTTTTAAATGCCTCGACAATTTCAGGAGAACCACGAAAGAAAGCTCTAGTCCCTATCTCAAGCATAGCTTAACTTAGTACAGTGAGTTTCTGTATGTAAAATCAAAGCCATGGGATAAGACAGATTTCCAGAGAGAGAATTGTCAAAATGCCCTTGAGTTATACTGTTGTCCAGATAAGGTTTAAGTGGAGGGTGACAACGCATAACTAAGATCTATTTTATGCTTTTATCACTTTTTTATGATCATTGAATATAGCCAGCTGTCTTTGATGGATATCTCAACTAAAACTTAATTTCATCAGACGGTAGACTGTCATTAATTATTCATTAAAGATGGAATTAACTTCTCATAACAGCCTTTTCTCAAGTGTTGCAGCAAGGCAACTAAACCCACCCACGGAAGACGATGGAGAAAATTAGATTTGGAATGTAGAGTGGGACTCAGAGGAGCAGACACTGCAAAGCAAAATATGAGTCTTTTCTACACAATTTTGCTACAAAAATACATCCTGTCATCGATTGACTGACCAGAGTGCCTCAGGATGCTATGCCACTAATGCACAGTCTGCTGTAAACATTTCAAAAATTTCACTTGTGATGCTTGGTTTACCTGTAATGTGCTCAAGAGTTCAGTGAGCAACATAGTGTACTTTTGCTAGAGAAATCTGTTACAGATTCTCAGCATGTTCCAATCAGGTACATTTTCTAAACAGTTTTGAAGTGTATGTAGTTAAGGACCTCACAAACCCCAAAATATACGAAATTATAATTGCATCCTAGCTATTGTGTGTGTTTGCTAGATGAAACACAGATTCAATCGTTCAAAATGTAACCTTGATTTTGACCTGAAACCATGTCTGCATACCTGCAAACACGCGAGAACAAAACATGACTGGAGAAGTCCATGGAACAGAAGACAAAGTATTACAGTGTCACAGTTGGTTAGTTGAGGATTTGCTGCTCCTAACATTTCTATTGATAAAGCTGCACAATTCAATTTGCAGATGAGACCCTCCTTACTGCGCGCCATGAAAATAATGAGCTTACCCTCTCCCCATAGGCCCATCCATCATGTAACTCCAAGCCAATAATAATTTAGCTGGTAATTAGTATGTGTCCTCGTTGATTGCTCCATATATGAGGTAATTTGTCGTTATTGCATGGAATATTTGCTATGCTACTTAAAATGACAGCTGTTCTGGTTTGGATTTTGGACATTAAAAAGTATCCAGTGTCGGCGTACAGATTTGAATGTTTTTAAGTATCTCTACTCTGAACATCTTTGGTTTTATATCACTGTTTAACAGTTTCAATTTTGTTTTCTGTTATAGGTGTATTTTCCATCTATTCAGGCCTACTGTTGAGCTTGAACGTTCTGTTTTCTCACTTAGTGTATACTTTTAGTGTCTCACATATTTTGGAGCCTATCCAGCACCATCTCAATAGGCAGTATCAACACTACTGATCTGCAGTTTACATAAATGTTTGGGGTTTTTTTGGTTTCAAAATCTGGGGATATTTGCCTTAAGTAACTAGGGGATGATGCAGTCAGTCTGTGCTTTAGTTTTCATGTGATTGCAGCACATGTTTAAAAACCCTGAACAAGAAATACGTTGAAAAATTCATGTCTGACCAGAATAATGTCATTTTTCCATTCACCTTAAGAAATAAAGTGGCTGCTGCTGAAAATACCAAACTGAAAGAAGTAATTCAGGTAATCTTCTGTATCTTATAAAACCATTTTCCTTTTTTTTAGCAAGTAAAAAAAATGACAATGTTTCTATAGAGTGTTGCAATAGATCTGTACTATCTGTACTGTATTACACGTAAGTTATAGGGTAAAGAAATTTTAAAGAAAGAAAGAGGAGAGAAAACTCATTCTCCCCTCTCTCCTTTTCTTTGCCACTTAATCTGAAGAACTCACTGGATGTATTTGGATTTTCTGCCCAGCATTTGCCATTTCTTTCTTTACTTTCTTCCCTCAGCAGAGCTGAGTTCTTTCCAGCAAGAGCGCAGTCCTTGTGCAACTCCCAAGACGGTGAGTGGAGCACTTTGGATGAATTTGTATAAAAGCCTCATTAAGAGAAAAAAGAGACCTTTGTTTATTGCAAATGCAGCCTCATAATGGCATGCTCCGAAGAGCTCCAGGAAGGATTTTCTTCAAACCCTTTTCAAGGTTTCCTTTTTTCTTTTTTTCTTTCTTTCTTTCTTTTTTTTTAATTCAGTACTTTCACTGTTGTTTGTGTAAGGGTACACACTTAATTACTCATGAAATTCGGTTTCCTGCGAATAGCAAATGGACAAAACAGGCACGAATGGCATGCAGGGGGAACATGGTCAGAGTCAATGATGTAAGACACTTTTGATTGCAAATGAGCAAAGCTTTGGTCCTTGATAACATCTCAGAACCCAGAATATTCTGATTGTTTACATTAACCACGCATGTCATGCATAGGGAATCCTTGAATATTTGACACTTTGTCATCTCCCTTTACTTCAACAGAAGCATTTCTGTAAGTGCTGCATTATTTTCCCTTACATTCCCCTTTGAAAACGTCTCTCCACAATCAAGCCTCAACATCCATCCTCTGTGTGATACAGCATGTGTCGTTACTGAAAAAACCACTAATTAATCAGGAATGGGCCCTTCCAGCCCTAGCAGCAGGAGTTCTCGTGTTTCATGTCAGGGCCACAGAAGAGGCATTAAAACACTGAACACTCCATAGTTAAGGGAGAGGGAAGTAGTTATAAAATCTTGTGTTATGTTGACTTTGCTCCTCTTCGAATGGGTTAACCTAATTCAGTGTTGTCTGAACCTTGTTATGTAAAGAGACAAATGTATTAGAAATCTGTCTGAAAAATTGTCTAAGACTAAGTCTTGAAATTAGTCTGTGTTAAATTGCTCAGTGTAACAATTATGACACCATGTCACTGAAGTGTTGCAACAGGTATGTCACCATAGAGTTCCCAGGCTTGCATTCACATTATGCAACACTTAAAACCCCTAGCAATTATATTTAGCCTCCGTTAAAATGCTAGTTATTTTCAGGTTGTTCAGACCTGCCCATGTTGTTGTGTGCCTACTCTTAGGTGTTTGATTATGTTTTGAGACGCTCTGTGCTCTCTAATCCTTTGCGTCTATTGCCTGGGGCGGAAACTTAATTTTACCTATTAATTCTATAACGCGAGGCAGGAGGATAACAAATGCAAATGCCTGTTTCCCAGTCATATCTCGGTGAGCAGACGCACCACTCTCTGTTGTTCAATTACACTCACGCGTCGACTCAGATTACTGTTCGTTTTTAACCCGCCGAATTTAAATGTAGATCAGATTTTCTGCACGTAAAACAAATCGGCCGTGACAGCGCATATCACGGTTCAAGTGTGTTCAGGTTCATTCAGGCACGTCGAAACAGTGGTCTTGCGGGAACTTTTTCACTCAAAGTGACACACTTGTGTTCACAGCGAAGTAGGAAGCTGTCGCGATACCCAGGGGGCATGGTAAGCATTAGTGACCAGGCACATTACAGGTAGAAGTCATAAGAAACCTTAACAAACAGCCAGTCAAAAGCGATTGTTTACTTGTCCATAATTTACAATACCTAAGGTACATCAATTCTAACCATTGCACTAAAGCAAATATACTAGCCTAAAACTCTCTTTCCATGCAGTGCAAAGTATTCAAAGGGTTTCCCTTTTAATGCTTGGGCTGAGGAGCTTTCCAGCAGTTTATAAATGGAGCGAGTCAGACCTCAGGGTTTAAACAAACACAGTATTAAATACTCTGGAATATTAATATGAGTTTAGTGACTTGGGAACATCATTTCATAAACCTTTGGGTAATTGATGTTCTTTTTCTCCGTGACAGTTCGCTCTGTGGCTGAGAACTAGAGTGGAATATGTTGGGAGCAATGTGCCAAGGACATTGTGTGATAAACGCCCGCATGCTGTATGCAAGTCTCTACTGCAAAAAAAAAAAGGGGGGGGGGCATTTACATAAATAAGTTTTGCAAACATTTTCTCTGAAGCTCCCTCCACAATCTTATCACGTACTTTTTGTGTCATATCCGGCCTCCTGCACGCTCTACCCAGGCGCCACCCCCCTCTTAAACCAAACGTATTTTTTGTGTGAAAGTGTCTAACTCGGACTATCTGCTGTTGTGTGCTGCATGTGTGAACTGGCAACTTCGGACATAATGCAAACCTAATTCTGTGGTTTTAGTCCATAGTGCATATGTGAAAACGGCTTTAAATCTTTGGTATGCAGCCGTGAGGTGATTCCTTTGACAAGGGTGCAGTCGATCATCAGAGGGATGGTTGGTATTCATTCATTCATTTTCTATGCCGCTTTTCCTAATTGGGGTGTGTGTGTGTGCGTGGGGGGGGGGGTTGCTGGAGCCTATCCCAGCGTTCATCGGGCGAAACGCAGGGAAACACCCTGGACAGGTCACCAGTCCATCACAGGGCAGACACACAAAGACATTCACACACACATTCACACCTAGGGGCAATTTAGTATCTGCAATTCGCCTGACTAATAGCCCCCTTCACACAAGCACTGCAACTCTAAAATAATCAGGATTCTAACCGGAGGGGCTGTATGTGTGAACAAAAATGTCCGAATCGGATTCTAAACGGACTTTATTCTACCAGCCCCCTAGTACAAACTCCGTTTTCTCTTCGTTTGGATCCATGTGTGAATAGGGCAGATTATAGTCCAGAGTATGCACAGCGAGCAAGTGGGCGTGTTGATGCCGTCTCTAACATGCGACTGGCGCGAAACCGGAAGGATACAATCACCCGAGGCTGAAGAGGAAGGGTCATTTACATGAAGACGGCAACGAAAATGTCTAACTGGAGAGACGATGAGATTTGGGAACTTCTGTCGGTAAGGGCCGACGCCGAAATCGTCAGACAAAAGTCGGAAGTCTCGTCCTCTTTTTTCGATTTGTTGTGAACAAAACACTGGGATTTTCGCGGAGTACTTTTTGTGTCATATCTGGCCTCCTGCACGCTCTACCCAGGCGCCACCCCCCTCTTAAACCAAACGTATTTTTTGTGTGAAAGTGTCTAACTCGGGCTATCTGCTGTTGTGCGCTGCATGTGTGAACTGGCAACTTCGGACATAATGCAAACCTAATTCTGCGGTTATAGTCCGTAGTGCATATGTGAAAATGGCTTTAAATCTTTGGACTGTGGGAGGAAACCCAGGCAGAGAGGGGGAGAACATGCAAACTCCACACAGAAAGGACCCTGGCCGCCTGGCCGGGAATCAGACTCAGAACCTTCTTGCTGTGAGGCCACAGCAGTGCGCCACCGTGCAGCCAACAGTTGATATGTGATTGCATAATTGTAGATGTTGAAACTCTGCAGATTCAGTTTTGTCCCAAGACTGGCTGTGCCATATGTTATTCTCCTCAATCCATCAGTAAACAAGTATGCGCAAACAACTTTTGGGTTAGTGTTTTTATTAGGGAACCCCCGGATCCGTTGAAATCAGACAGTAATCTACAGTGAACAAAACCGAATCTTAGGAAGTTAGTCAAATTGAAGCCTCATTAAATAGCTGTTTGAAACCAGCTGTATGATTTAATTTAATGATGAATATTCAGGCAGGCTATATGTAATTCTTACATTTTTATCTGAGGCTTTGGAGAATGAAATATAGAGGTACATCATAGTCAGAACTTTCTCATTATTTTGTACTAGAAGTCTTTTCCAAGGCCTCAGAGATGCATATGTTCAGAATGATTTCCTGGCACTCTAGCACGTATTGCTAGGCTGGAAGTGGTTGACACAACTTGAAGAAAACAGTCCACTGAGGAAGATTTCTAAAGCATATTCTTAGTTGTGTTACAGTGTGGTTCAATGTGTTTACATGAGATAGAGACAGAAGGTGGAAATGGGGATAGAGAGAGAGAGAGAGAGAGAGAGAGAGAGAGGAATGATTAGGAAAATAAAAAACAGCAAAGAAGGGAAAACAGTAAACCAGTATCCAGAATGTCAGTTAAGGGGACAGGGTTTCCCGATCATATTTAAGGGGGTGGAGGCAGAGATTAATAATGGAGTTTGGTTGTCTTCCTCATCAGACATGTTGTCACTGTGTATACTAGAGCTCTTGCAGAATTAATGACAGCACTACATCTAAGCTGGAGTAGACAATAGAAAGACTAGAATTAGAATACAAGTCTTTGTTTCTTATTATATTTTAAACAAGTTCACACACATATCTTGATCTTCGATTCTATTTAAACACAGACTTAAATAAGTATTAAACATAACCTAGAAGATAGAGGCATTATTCAGCCTTTTTTTTATGATTTAGAAGTCCTTGCCATCTCTTCTATCAAAAGAGGAAAGTTTCACCCAGGCTCAGGTTATTAAAGATTGATATTTATTAAACTCCCTGCATGAATCTTTCATTAAGCACATCCAAGCAGTCAGAATTCATACCAAGTCAGAATTTTGCAAAGTGCATTCAGTTTGCATACACTCCAAGGCCGCACGACAAGCTCAAGAATGTTTGTAATGTTTGAAATGTCAATATCCTTTTGATGGTTGCTGAAGGAATATTTGATAATATACGAGAAATCATAGAGATTTATCAGATCAGAAATCACTCAGTAATCTTCCCAGCAAGTTTTACAACTCCATCATTGTGTAGGGTAAGTAATTGTTTATGTCTTTTCACTGAACTGCTGACTCCTCAGTAATTCTAGTGTGGTATGTGGTTTTTAAAAAAGTCAGCTCTTACTCTCGGGAAAAACTGGTAATTGCTGACTGACTTTAACCGGAAGCATAAAACAGTGAACAAAATCTTACCTTAGGAACTGTGTTTAAGCTCATAGACTCATTGAATACATCTGAGAAACTGGCTGTAAGTAAAGTGAAGTGCTCTAGGATCGTATGTGTTATACATGAAGGCCACATTCTCACAGTACATCCATCCAAAGCTGCAATGCAAGGGGTTGCTTTACTTTTAATTAATTTGTGCACTTATTGGCTGGAGGGAAAACAATTAAATGAAGTGGATACATGGAAAATTCATGGTCAGATAAATGGTTATTGCCATTTTTATGTAGCAACCTTGAATTATAATCAGTCACAAAGCTGTAATAAAAAGCATGTGATCCACACTTAAATTCAAGTGTATATGAAGGACCGGTATTATGAAAAGCTCTCTCTCTCTCTCTCTCTCTCTCTCTCTCTCACTCACACACACACACACATCATTCAGACACACACATTTAATTAATAAGTGCTGACCAGCCTGTTGATGCAATGCCCCTCCTCCCTCTACCTGAAATCTAGAGACTAATTAAACAGATTTGCCCTCAGAAACAGCTGCTTAAGAACTGATTACCCATCGCCATCCCTCAACAAATCTCTACACAATAGGAGGCACACACAATGTAGCACTTTTATTTTGCTCAGGAAGTGTACATCTCTGATAAAGCTCTCATTCCGCATGCTTATCAGTCCAGCTGAAAGCTTTGTCATCTCCGAACTGTCGACGTCTTTTAGACTCAGTGTCATAGTTTATTCAGTTTATTCAGACTAGGGCGGTGGACTGCTTTTATTTAAATGGGGAAATGCAGCGAGGGAGACAAACATTGCTCATTCACATTGTACACGTTTTGTATTGTTCTTTAAAATAAATTAACGAGTTTATTCTGGAGGTGACTAGTCAGGCTTCACACATTTTCCCATGAAAGGAAAAATGCAAATGTTCCTTTTCTCAGCCATTTAGTGATGGAAATAAACACATTCCCTGATAGGCAATAGAGACTGTTTTGGCCTAAATGACAGATGTTGGGTTATCGTGTCCCCCATAAGTAATTACATCGTCCTTGTTATTCAGAACAAGACTGTTTTGGTAGAAAATACGCTAATTGCATATTGAGTGACGAAATGTCGGCGCAACAGATTACAAAACTGAAGTGATGGGGCAACTTTAGCCTGCTCTAGGCTCTCTAAGTTCTAGGCTCTCCTTGGTTTTCCCGGAGTTTTCAAAGATTTACAAAAAGAAAAAAAAAAAAAGAAAGAAAGAAATAGAAAAAAAAATGCCTCTTTAAGATGCGTGGCAAGCAATGCGGTTAGTCAGCAATGTGTAATTAGAGAGCCAGACATGATGTATCTGACAGGGCCCTGGCTGCATCTGCCTCCCATAACACAACAACAGCAGAAGATCCACTCACACGAACAACATCACAGCCACCACCGTGGAGAAAGTGCCTTTCGTGTAGAGTTTTTAAAATGTTTTTTTTTTTTTTTGTGTGTTGCTGTCATCAAACTCAGTGTTAGGGGAATACTTGCTGATTTCATTCAGAAAGGAGAATAACTTGTAAACAACAGGTCTCTACCCCCTCAACTGTCATCAAATATTATTATGGAAATAAAGTGGATACCTATTTTCTGGTGGTCTGTTTGTGGCCCTACGGGTGTCCTTTCATTTTATGTCACTGAGCTACTGCAAAATAATAGAGATAATACTAATAGTAATGAACTGGGATGGTTCATGGCTCGAGTCAGTCCAAAGCCAAATAAGGTAAATGCTGTCTTTTAGGGAATGCTTTTTATTATTTTGAAATTGTTTTCATTTTAAAAGCATGAAATTAAACTCATATTTGATTTTTACTATAAATTTCAGTTTTAAAAAGCGAACATACTTTACTTTAAAAATCACGGGGTAGTGAAAATGCATTTAAAGCTTTTTCCTGTGGATTGAGACATAACTGTTTCTGTTTGTTTGTTTGTATGTTTGTCTGTTTGCTTATTTTAAAGCAGCGCTTTTAAAAATGTATCCAGCTGAAGGTGTTTTATTCAATATTGATGAGCTGTCTGTTGGCATTCGAGACTTTTAGATGCAATGGATCTCTGATGTTCACTTCACTTATAGCTTTCTATGATAAGAGAGACATTATACATTCTATATCTATTTACGGGAGGGGAATCTTTTCCCTCTGCTTCTGGGCCAGAGACCCACCTTTTACAGTCATCCTCAGTCCCACATAACGCATGCATAACATACACACACACACACACACTAACCAAAGAGATGATTGATTTTTCCAGATCAAAAAACAAGCATTGTGGAAAGCAAAAACGTATAAAGTGTGGTACTATTCTTTAAGTTCTTTTCTATTTAGTAATTCGGTATAAACTGAAACTGCTGAAGATTCAAGGAGAAGAGGCAATTGACTCTGAGGTCCTCATAGAGGAATTTTGAGTGTTTTTAAAATCTTTTGCAATTTATCACTTCTGTCATATGACAGTAAACCTTTGTGTGGTGGTTTTGAATGCATAAATCATTTAAACTTGACCTTAAACCATTGATAGAGAGACTCATAGTTTGTCAGATCTGAAGCAGGATGATGAAGGTTCTTCAAACTCAGGGGCATAAAAGTCAAACTAAAAACTAAAAATGTAATGCTATTTTTCCTTACATTGTCAAATACCACACACTAATGCTGCAATACTCCCACAGGTAAAACACTGTTGATTCTAGTTATTCTGAAAGAATGTGATTGAGTTCAAGCTGTGGCAGATTGTGGTTCAAGGTATTTGATTTTTTTTTTTGTAAAGAATGACCTTAGAAATTCAAAGTGCAAATTATCCCTTTGTAATTTTGAACAATTCCTTCTTTGCTTTTCCTAACAGGTGACCTGATAAAATCAACAAAGCATGCTGGTTGGAGGAGTTCAGAACCACATGACTCACAGTCAGGGGAAACTTAATATTAGCAGCCCAGGAAGAGGAAGAGATTTTACTGCTTTGTTGAGCTGTTTCTGTATTTCTTCATAGAATATAAGTGCAAGTTTGCTGTAAGGAAAAAGAAGATCAAGCAACTATCATGACCTGAGTTTTAGCGTGTTAAGAGGTTGTGAAAAGTGTGCAGCTAGACACTAAAGATAAGAGTCTTGTATTGTTTGTCGTTTAAAGAGAAATTAATTGTACAGCAGGCGATCCTTATTACAAATAGCTCTTTATCTTGTGCATACTTTATAAATGAATTGGAACACATTGCTTTGAAACTGTTCCTAAGAAATGCAGAATCGGGTCTTCAAATTCCATTTTTTCATTTCAGGTCTTGGACATAGCTCAGAGCTACAACATTATACCATTCAGAACAGCAGAAAGAAATTAATTACTGGAATCTTATAAGGGCCACTGGCAGCATTTGAGCTTGAAAAGGAATGTATCAGCTCCGGCTACGTTAACCTCTAAGCTACAAACATGGCTTATGAACAAATAAAGTACAGATTTGCTTTGTTGCTTTGTATGGGAACCTTGCAGAACTAGACCATTCTTATTAAAATTGCACTGCACAGTTACCTTCAATGGTATATTATATTATATTATATTATATTATATTATACATAATTTTAAAATGATTTTCATCACTCTAAGGATTAGTTAGGATGATGAGTTAGAATGATAGCACTTTTTACAACATTGTGTAAAACAAAAGACAAAAATTCACATTGTCTGAAATAGGAAAAGAATGCCTGTGTTAAAACCTATATTGAGCTCTGACAGCTTCTGTCTGTCTGTCGTGTTGTTCAGTTTCATTTCCTTTAATGAGCGTGATGGCTTTTCTCCCCGTCTGTCTCTGTGCTGTTACTAAACTTTTAACAGTGCAGGAAAATGCTGAGCCTTGTGACTGAGAATAGACAGACTACAAGCACAACTCTGCAACACTTGATTGATTTCTGTCCTATGGGATGCAGTAAGCAGCGCTGATGAAGACGACCAAATTATTTAGAGTAGCTTAGGAGTGCCTCCAGAAGATTTTCTGTTAGTTGCTAGTTGATATTTCCCTGAGTGAGTTGGATCAATACACTTATGCGGGAGAGTGGGGAGGGGAAGAGGTTCTGGGAGATCGGAAGTGAGTGCTACTGTTCCCTGCCTATGAAACCAGATGGTGTGTGTGTGTGTGTGTGTGTTTGTGTGTGTGTGTGTGTGTGTGTTTGTGTCTGTCTGTGTGTATGTCTGTGTGTGTGTGTGTGTGTGTGTGTGTGTGTGTGTGTGTGTGTGTGTGTGTGTGTGTGTATGTCTGTGTGTGTGTGTGTGTGTGTGTGAGTGAGTGTATGTCTGTGTGTGTGTGTGTGTGTGTGTGTGTGTGTTTGTGTGTGTGTGTGTGTGTGTGTATGTGTATGTGTTTGTGTGTGTGTGCATGTGTGTCTGAGATATATGCTTCCTCAGTGGAAGCACATACCTCCCTCCTAAAATATGGACCACAGTCAGCTGCTACAGCGAGTCCTCTGCTTGTTCTATTTCAGATAAAGCGCTCACTTAAACCAGTACAGATAACCCGTCTCCTTTTCAGCAAGCCCGTGCAGGTATGGAGAGCCAGAATATGTTTCTGTTGCCTTTGGCGTTGTTCCTCATTCCCCACCTTTAAAACAATCAGGCTAAATCTGCAACAGATTTCTAAATGTTTAATGAGTAATTAGTGCAGAACAAATGGTGCATTCAGGAATTGAGAGGTATGTTCACTCATTTAGAACACGTCCTGTCTTTATCAGTGCTACTTAATGTATAACTTCATTTAATTAGTTATTCCTTAATTAAAAAACCTCCCTGAAAGCATCTAAACAACTGAGTCATGTAATGTTTTCAAATACATGTGATCTATCAAATATGCACAGAAAAAGGGTATGACAGGATTCCATTTACTCTAATTTTGGAAGAAACACATACACACACACACACACACACACACACACACACAAACACACCAATCATTGACAATGTGAATTTGATGTTGCCAATTATTTGTTGCCCTTGGGAGCTGAGTGCTCTTGGCTCCAGTCAGCCCAGAGTGAGTGACTTGGCTAATATGATCAGGGCATGGCTGTTCCCTGTTTGTAAATCAATATTCAATTCAGCGGCTGCCACTTCGCTTACAGATCTGCAAGTACAGCCGTCTGGATCAGGCCCTTGGACGTGATGTATGTGATGTTTTGACTCTTGCATTAAATTCAAACCCTTAAGATCCAACCTCTTGTCTCCCTCTTTGTTTTGTTTTTTTTTCCAAGAGGCAGAGATCAATTATGAACCAACCCCTCCCAATCTCCCAACACACACACACACACACACCAGTCCATCAGGCACTGTATTAACACACATACTCTCTTATTCTGTCTCTTCTTCTTCTTCTTCTTCTTCTTCTTCTTCTTCTTCTTCTTCTCTCTCTCTGTCTCTCTCTCTCTCTCTTTCTCTCTCTCTCTCTCTCCCCTGGCATGTTTCAGCCATATGACCAAAGATGACCTCTCCTTTCACTGCACTGTAATTCTTTACTAACAACAGGGCTTTACATCAAACAGAACTCAAACAACAAACAGAACAAGGACTGACCAGATCCCAACTGGAGGAGGACATCAGCGGTGAAGGGTGAATGACATGGCACCCGAAAATGTATTACACTGGTCCGGTCAGAACTGGAGAAAATGAGATAAGAGCAAAACGGATCAAAATACAGCTGAGGGTTTCATGATTATGTGAGAACTTGTCAAACCTGTGTATAAAGAATTTTAAGGAAAAAATGTTGGATAGACTCAAGGCCATTTCTCTTATGAAATGTTTTTGCTGTGAATTCGCACCTTACGGTGTTTGTTGTTCAGAAAAGATGGGAGCTTGTTCACTGATAAATGCGATCGCAAAAAATGTTTGGCCTGTACCAAACTCACTGCTCACTGCTCACTGGTGGAAAGTGAGCAGTGAGGCCTCACTGTGTTTAGGGCTCTGTGCCCAAGAATGAGGATGCACCTGGCTTACAGACTAAGTTACTGAAATCCATAAGTCCTAGATTGATTTTTACACCTATGTTTTCTGAAGCTGAGAGAAAAAAAAATTATATTGGACGGGAGAAAGAGAGAGAAAATAGTGCTAAAGTTCTACCGGGATGATTATTATTTTTTGCTTTACAAGTTTTTTTGAGCATGTGTTGCAGCCCACACACACACACACACACACAAACACACACACACACACACACACACAACCATATTATTTGCTTTGGAAAACTTTCTGATTTTTTCTACTTATAGAACTATTTAAGAAGTTTCCCTTAGATTTGTTGGTCTGCTTTAAAAGAGTGATAGAACTACCTAGATAAAAAATAATCTCTCTGTATCCCTCCGCCTGTAATTAACAGGTTTAAATTCTATGGCCAATAGGACAAGCTCCCATTTGGCCTGCCCAGTGCACCCTTACTGATGTTCACTATCCATAGTAAAAGTAGTAAGGGCTAAAACGTGTGAGAGAACAAGGGGGAAAAAACCTCTCTGTAATTAAACATCAAGGCTACGGAAAGAGAAGTGCTAATCCTCACGACCTAACAGATTTTAACCGCTCCAAAAGCATTTACACTTTCATTAAAGAGATTAGTCAAGCAGAACAAAATCATTTAGAGAGACCCAGGCATAAACACACACTTACACACACACATGCGCACACACACACACACACACGTGTGCACACACACACACACCTATTTACACATACTCTTGCATGCACGCATGCGCACAGACACACACACACACACACGCACACGCACACACACGCGCACACACACACATACATACACACAAAGACAAAACCTGTGGTTTCCTGCCGTGTTCTTTAGCCCTCTCATGTAATTAGGAAGTGCAAGAGGATGACAGAATACATCCATACATTTTCATTCAAGGTTTCTCAGCTGTAAGAATAAGGCCCCTCTGGCAACGAGTGCCGCTGAAATAATACAAGGCCAGAAGATAAAAACGGAAGCAGCAAGGCTTTCTGTTATATTTTCGACACAGTGAAGAGAGAAGATGAGATGGGGCATCCGTCCCCAACAGACCTGGGGGCTTAACTGAAATAAATGAACATGGAGAGAGAGAGAGAGAGAGAGAGAGAGAGAGAGAGAGAGAGAAAAACATTCAGATCACTAATACTGAAATACTGACCGCACATGATGTTGGAACAGTATTTTATGAGCAGGTAGAGAAAACTTAAAGCCATAATTTTTCTCTCTAGCCAAACTGACACATTAATTCACAGTAAAGTAAAAAGCATCGGAAATGTGCAGTATTTTTTATTGGTTCAGAGTGTAACTGGACATCAGCTACTCTTGTGTAAATGTCATATATTTTTGTATATAAGCGTTATACGTTTTTATATATACAGAGTAACCACCATTGCCTGCAGTTTTCTTATCTGCTGGACATAATTTTCTCACTTAAAGCCACACCTCTCTCTGTCCTCTTCATCATTGCTTTTCCACATTCCTTCTCTATACTAACACCATTGACTTCAGGTTGCTAATGAGTCGAGTTCATGTCACTGTGAAGAAATCTTAAAAATAAAACAGCCAGTGTCCTTCTCTCTAGAGTAGGTGTGTTATCGATTGTTTCTTTATGAGGCGAAAAATACAACATCTCTCACAAAGAACTTGCCTGGAGAAATGGACTTTTGTTGTTTTTAATTAAGGCTGAGCAGCAGCTGAGGACATTAAGAAGGGCTTGGCTATTGAAAATGCTTGTAGCACTGTCAAGACAAGCAGTATTCCTAAACTAATCTAAGTGGGCAATGGAGAGAAAAAAAAAAAGTATGTAAAAACTCGAAAACTCATAAAACAGCTGTACAACCAGATGTCTCCCAAGGCGTATGACTGTGTGTCGAGTGGAGAAACATACAGAATGTTGTCCAAGCACAGACAGTTTCTCTCTCTCTCTCTCTCTCTCTCTCTCTCTCTCTCTCTATTGGTCTGCCAGCTGAGTGGGAAACTGCTAATTGGATTTGTAGTCAGTCTGTTTTTACTCCCACATGCCACACAAGCCTGGTGGATGTGGGACTTGGCCTTTGTACCTTATAATCAGGTACAGAATGTGTGTGTCAGTGCGCGTGTGTGTTTCTGAAGGGGTCGAGAGATGCCTATAAGTAAATTATGACTGAGGATCAATGCAATGCTAATTGAACTAAGTTAACAAACTACCACTCCAAAAATTACTCCCTTTCAAAAGACTGACTGTGTAATTTCACAGGTCTAATGGTAAAAGAACTCAGCACAAAGCACCTCCTTTACCCACTGACACAGCACTATATCACCAGGGGAGGAGGAGGGGGGGGGGGGGGGGGGGTGTTGGTAATTAATTAGCACAAAGTGCTGAGGAGAGGTTACACATGTTGGGGGCGGGGGGGGGGGGGGGTGTTCTATTCTTCTTTTCCAGTTCATTAAATTTTGAGGTGAGAAAATCGATGATAGACATCCAAAAGGTTAGAACAGTAAAGAGTAAATTGTATTGGTGTGTGCAGTAGTATGTGACTTTCAGAGCCCTTGGGCCCTCAGTAGTGCCTTTCCACGTGTTTTATTGATGTACCCTTTATGTATTTATTCTTTAATGATCATGTTCTTAGGGCTTCGCTGTAGATAAGTGAACCTGAGGTAGAGCTTGACTGATCGATGGGAAGTTTGACAAAAAGAAGAGAGAGAGAGAGAGAGAGAGAGAGAGAGAAAGAGAGAGAGAGAGAGAGAGAGAGAGAGAGAGAGAGAGATGGGGGGGTGGGGGTGGACAAAACAACTCCCTTAACTGTCTCCTTCCTTGACCCTGGTGTTCAACATGTGGAATGCAGAAATATCACTCAGCATCAGTTAGACTGCACTTTAAAATGATTTGGAAAAGAACAACTGCACAAAAGAAGATCACAATAACAAACAGGACCAGCAAAACAGAATGAAACACATCAGTATCCACATTGGTGGTCACAACATGATCTCAGCATGTCTGCAGACTTCCAGGAACAAACAAAAGAAGCATGTCATGTATACTTGAGATATAGAAAATGGATGCAGGCACTATTGATTGTTGGTAAAATGCTCAGCTATGTTGTGTGAGTGCAGTGTATGTGCACATGTTATTATAAGACGTCAAGATGTTTGCACTGATCTATCTATCTATCTATCTATCTATCTATCTATCTATCTATCTATCTATCTATCTATCTATCTATCTGTCTGTCTGTCTATCTATCTATCTATCTATCTATCTATCTATCTATCTATCTATCTCTAGAGAAATTGTAATGCAGTAGTAATGTTGGTGAATGCATCACTATGAACAATACAATAGTGATAGGAGAACTCCAAGTACACTTAGTGATTTCTTTTACTACACAGGGACACTCAGTCAAGCCTTTCTGCAACAGGTGATAACTGTCATATGCTGAAAGAAAGGGAAGTAATTTACGGTGCTGATCTGTCCTTATCCGTTTTCTTCTGTTTACAGCGGAAAGACTGGCTGAGAGTGATTGCGCACTTGATATTGTCAAGAGGTAAACAAATAGCCATCAATCAACTGTCAAATCATCATCAAACCTTCAACTGCAGCTGAATGTTTCCGTGAGCTAGACCTTGACATGCTGAAAGCTAGACCTTGAAATGCTCAATGCTTTTATATTGCATAAACCCACAATCGAAACTGTAGAACGCTGTGTTCTTTTTCTTTTTTTTTTTAATTTATTTTGCAGAATATCTTTCAGTTAAGTCCGCAACAAGGTCATGTGGGTTATTTGGTTTAATAAGATCCAGCTGTGGATCATTCAAAATGACTGATTCTCTGTGGGAATGTAATAATAAATTGTAGTACCCACCATCATCATCATCATCATCATCATCATCCAAAACAATACATGAATTCATCACAGATGGGCAGAGGAACAGCATCCCCACAAAATGTCACAATGACAAAATGAAAATATTCATTGTGAATGAAATGTCAAGGTTGTATGTTCGCTCCCAAACACGAAGTGGTAAAATACAAAGTATAAAAATGATAGAGAAACTTTACTGTAAACAGAACATTCCAGAGACAGTGCTTCTCCCACTGGTCTCTCCACTTTAGCAAGAAGAGAAGACTGATGCACCAGCAAATTCATCACAATTTTACTGATTAACGTTCAGAAGATGAGCGCATTGAAAGAGGTGGATGATGTTTCAACATTATATAATAAGAAATGAAAAGGTCCATTATCTATCTATGATAATGAAAAAGATCAGGTAACCTTACCATTCTTCTTCCACTAGCAATAACTAGCAAGGTTATAGTAGTCTGCCCTCGAGGGAAAAAAAAAAAAAGAAACTTCAACAAACCCCTGAAAGGTTGGATTGCTGAAATTAAAAAAAAAGACAGATGTTTTAGACCATGCTACAGCTAAACAGATGCTCAGAGTGAATCTCATTATTCTGAAATAAATGAGAGATTTTACTGAATTGCGGGGAAGTTAATTGTGGATTCACAATAATGACGCATAGCTTGTAATACTTCACTGAGTCAAAGTTGTGGGAGGAGCTACAGACTAAATATGTATAGAAACACAGATAGGTTTTCAAACATCCGAAGACTGACTCTCGGTCACTGAAGAAACGTGGCTGTGCTTTTCAATGATGAAAGAATGGTGCACTGACCTTTATTATGCTAATCCGTTTGCTCAGACATGCCATACAAGAAACATGAGTGGTACTGAGTATTTGCTGCTCAGGGTTTCATTGAGTCTCCCTTTTCATCATACTGCATGTATCTGTAAAAAATAAATAGTACAGGACTCACAGTACATACGCGAGTCTGATGTGTCTCAGACCTCTTTGGATTGGGTAAATATTTTTAATGCTATTGTACAGTAATATATTTATATCTCATAGTATAAATTAAGGAAAAATGAATGCCTCTGAAGGTTTGTAATGGGAAAAAAAAAATAAAACGAATGCTGTGAGGAGTTAGTTATGTTCAAAGGGAGAGATAAAGTGAGAGGCAGCTGCATTTGATACAGACGGTTGTGTTGGTGGCAGCGTGTTCATGTACTACTCTGGGCTGCGTCACTGCCCCCAGAAATCACTGCATCTGGGAAGGTTAAGCATTGCCCCCCCCCACCCATCCACTTTGGAATCTGGTGCCATATTCGTCTAGCAATGTGTTAAGAGCCTTAGGTGTGCAAAGTCTCAGAGCAAGCACCAGTCAACATTACTCACATCTGTCTATGCGCATAAACCATCAGATTGCCACACTTAACAAACCAGACTAGATTAGTCCTTCAAGGCTTATAATGTAAATGTGTTATGCTTCTAAAAACAGTTTCTCATGCACGCAACCTTCCCAGGTTTTCCTCCAAACAAACCTCATCGGACGTTCTTCCTAGATTATTCAAATATTATTTTTCCGCTCTTTTGGTGTGCTGGTCGTTAACCTGATCCATTTGGGTCTCAAGTGCTTTGTATATGGGATGTGAGGCCAGCGGAGCAAACCTCTGACAGTGGGAGATGTTCAGAGGTCCCAAGGGGGTCCTGCCAGACCTGCTGACCTGGAAAAGCTTCAGATGCCAGGGCAAGTCCACCTAACAAATGGGTCGGAAATATGGGGCAGCGTGATGGCTGAAGCAAACTATAATTCAGGTGTGTGCTGCAGGCCAGTTTTTTTTTTTTTCAAGGGCACCCTGTTTGGGACTCAGGTCATCTGAATAGCATGTTTAAAGAATCCTTCATTATCTGTAGTACGAGAGAAGCCTGAGGGAGACTCCTGCCCCCACCCCCCCAACCCAAGCAATTAAATTATGGGCCCAAGTCTTCAGAGACTTTTACTGTTTGAATATTACCCAGATTGGACTCTCTCCACACACCACCATCTGTAACTGACTTGTGGGTTTGTACACTACAGACCATGCTTTTCTATTTGGAAAAATGGGTGAAAAAAAATAAATAAATAAACATGGTGAACACTGACATAGCTATTCAGGCATGATTTGGCAGCCTGCTAAACACAGGGAGCAATCAAGCAATACCCGGTCTCTCTCTCTGACATCGCCTCACACCTATTTTCAGCAAGCTTCACTGCCTTTCAGTGTTGTAGAGTCGTACTTTGTCCAGACTAAACACCGCCTTTCCTTGAAACTAACAAAATATGACTGTTAGGTAACAACTGTGCCTAGGAATTAGAAAAAGAACACAAGTTTAAAAAAGGAGACAAAGTAGGTCTTGAAAAGTTTCTGAGAGAGAGAATTAAACATGACCTAGTCTTAAAATCTAATGTCAGAATCTTCACTCTAATCTTTTTGTCTGGGACAAAAAGCAGAGAGCAGAGATAAAAAAAAAAAAAAAAGTGATTTATAGAATGGGTTGAAAAGATTGAACGTAATTTAATGCACGGCATTGTTCTCGGTGACTCTGAAAGTGAGATCACCTTTAGATATCGTCCAATCAGATATGCTCAAAGGTCAGTCCCGCCCAAGAAAAAAAAAAGCTGAGAAAAAAGATTTATTCATTAAAACAAATGTCAAAATAATATATATCTGAGCCCTGTTTCCTGAGTCACTATCCTTTCCTTCCATCTATATAAAGGATCAATTAGACAGCCATGCCTTGAACTTGGATGTAGTCCTGGAATTTTCAAAGTGGTGCTGTTACCCTATATATCATTTGATACAGACGGTGTAAGAAGGTACTCTGTTTTCTCAGGGTCAAATTAATGACTTGTTTGTTGTCTCATGAGTAATAAGCAATAGAAATGTGTGGCATAAAATCTCTCATTAATGATGAATCTGGGCATGCAGTTCTTATTTCGCTGCTGTAGCTGCTTATGGATGGTTATCTTAGACTTAATCCATCATGCAGGTTAAACTGAGATATAGGTGAGGTCAGCCAAACTTATTTAGATCTGAAAAAGTTTCACGTCACTATGTAGAGATGCTTTATGAATTCCAAAAATACAAATCCTCTCAAAATATGATTTACATTCACAATAAGCCATTACATGTCTCACATCAGGAGCTTTGCAAACAGTTTCACATCGTTATCACATAGAGCAGAAGACCACACAGACACAGCATATACATATAAAGATATTACATCTTGACACACACTTATCACATATGTAAAATGATACTGAAGATATTTCCTTTTAAGAGAGAAGAAAAGAAATGGATTTCTGGTGAGAGCATCTGTCAGTCTGTGTATCTACACGTCTGACCTTGTTTAAACGAAGGTTTACACGTGGTGAAGTAATTGGAGTAAGGCTGTGGGAAAATGAAAACTCTGTAATAAATTTGACCTGTAAGAGTCTGAGGGCAGCTTGCAGTCACTTAAACCATTAAAATTGATAACAAGCCTAAGTGCCCCCCCCCTCTCCTCTCCTCTTCTGTCCCTCACCCTTTGCCTCACTCCACTTCATTTTTCTCTCGTTCTCTCTCTCTCTCCTTCGCACCCTCATAAACATGCTCGTAAAAAGCTGTGTCTTTCTGGGCCACCATTTCATTGCATACAACTCTCAGATTTCAACTGTCAATGAAGCAGAAAATTACAAGGGTTCACAGGACACAGGAACCTTTCTCCGTTTTACCAGCGGTTCATACCTCATACCCTAACAATCATCTCACCAGATGTCCCTCAGGTGCATCTAATACAGTAAAACCCACAAGTTATGGAGTGCCTGTAAGCAAGCGGATATGAAGACATCAGCAAAGCGTCCTCCATGCTGTTGTGTTCTGCTCTTTAATCTGACTGTGATGAGCCTTGCCCACGGGCCTTAGCTGAAAGAAAAACAGCATTAATGTCCCATTGACCTCTTGGTCTGAAATATTTATATCTCAGCTGAAGGAAGTCTGACAGCTCTCATATTTTTGTTTTACACACCTCTTTTGTCTCGCGCGTCAGCGAAGAGTCATATTTGAAAACGGGGTAGACACCCAAGGCTGTGCCAAAGGCAAGAACCTGAGCGGTTTTCAAATGCCAGAACATTCATCCAAATCTTTAATAAGAACTATCAGCATCATAGTCTCTTACCTTCCCCACGGCCCTCAGTTAACACTGGAGAATGAGGAGAGATCATGTCTCTCTGCAGAGAGCTTTGTTTTCTCCCAGACCCATGCACCACAGGGTACAATACAATGTGTGTGAGAGAATAAATAGCATTTTTTTTTTATCTCTTTTTTTTTAGAATTTAAAGCGATATGCCAACAATACGACCGATGATAGAACTGCCTTAAAAAAATAATGGAATGAATCAAATCAGTACATTAACTCAGTAAAACTAACTTCCTCTCCACCTTTCTTTCTTTAGCCCTCTCTCCATTCCTCTCACAGTCCAACAGGCTGACCTGGCTGTGCCCTGTACTTTGGAAAGGAGCACCCAGGTCAAGACGTAAAGAGACTGCTAACTTAGACAAGGATCTGAAGGTTTTTTTTGTTTGTTTGTTTGTTTTTTCCCCTCCAACCCTGGCCTGGTGGCCTTTCTGTTTTCTGTTTTGTTTTGTTTTTTTCCCCAACTCTCTGTGCCTCTCCGTTGCATTTAGTTTTGTTCTGTCTGTTTTGTGCTGGAAGCTCTCTGAGAACATTTCTTTCAAGCATCTTATTTATATAATCTCCTTAGTTGTGGAAGTAAACGCTTTTTCAGGACATGGATAATAGAACACCATCCCTGACTGCAGTCTTCGGCTGGTGTCCAGAAATAAAGCTGACCAGGACATGCATTGTGTTTAACAAGAACCTTATTGCACTCTTTTTTCCATTTGGATTAGTGCACTGATGGCATTAATTTCATTCTCACTATTCATCACTTTAAACATGTATGTAACTAAACACATACAGATGTAAAAATGCTATGGATGCTGGACTAGGTTATAAGTTCTCTCTGACAGGGAACAGAATGCTGGACATGCTGAGCAATCACAAGACATGAATATTGATTCACTAATTAGGACTTGGACTGCATTTAACTTTAGAATGACTTCAGTCATTCTTTGATTTTTGTTTGTTTGTTTGCTTGTTTGTTTGTTTTTGGTTTTACAAGTTTTGCACTGCTTCTAGTGAAATATTAGACCGTTCCTCAAAAAAGGAAAGCTTGCAGTTCTTTGAGGGATGAAGGAGTTGGAGGTGGTATTACGTATAGTTCATTCCAGAACTTCTTATAAAAAGGTTCCATGATATTTAGATATGGTGACTGCACATGTTATGTTTGACTTCATCTTCAAAGGTATTTGACTTCATCCTGGTGTTCCTAAAATCCCTTATCAAACAGGGAACATCTTGAGGGAGCCATTTTTGTACCTCACAGTGCACCTGGTTGCCAAAAATGGCTTTGAATTACTTAGCTATAATTCTACCATACAGAGTTGTACTTGCATCCACTGGCTACCGAGAGCATGTCGGCCCTTCCAGAAGATGAAACAGTTAGAAGCAGGCAGTGAGAGTTGAAGGCTTCTTTGACATTTTCAGAACTTAAATCTATTTAGTTGTAGGAAACAGAGTACATAACAACTTGCTGGACCATGCTGATCTTTTCCACTGCTCAGAAGTCCAAGGTTTGTGTTTATCAAATCAGGTTTTCTGTTGCTACACTTCAACCGTGGGCCATAAGTGATTTTCCAGATAGCAGTCCTACCATAAATATAAGGTTTGGGAACCTCGCAATTTTACCTTGTTAATGTTATGAGCACATAGACATTTTGAGGCTTTTTTTGAGGTTTTTTGAGCGGCTATCTTGTTAGGGGTGCATTTATTTTGGTATGTGAGTTTCAATTTGCCACCACCTTTTTTGTTTTCTTTTTTGTGCTCAATTTCTACCTTATGTGACATGTGAAATCTTCTTGATATATTTTAATTCTAATGCAGCAAATTATTTTTCTGCCTCTGTAACTGACACCTACAACTGACTGACAGCTGAAACTGACCGTTTGACTTCTCACACAACTGCTTTAGAAACATAACTATATTATGGTTGATTTTAAGAAAGTTGTATCATAATAACAATAAGAAATACATAAGAAACAATTGACTATTCATCAAGTCACTCATAAGCAAATCACAAAAGTTTTAGTTCTGTATAACTAGTTGTTAGTATTTAGACATACCTGGTAGTCAGTTGTCACTCACAGCTACAAAAAACTGTGTTGCATCAGAGCGCATGGTAGAGCTGTTGCTCGATTCCCATCCAGGCTTTCTGTGTGGAGTTTGCATGTTCTCCCCATGTCTGCCTGGGTTTCCTCCCACAGTCCAAAGACATGCAGGTCAGGCAAATTGGAGACACTAAATTTCCCCTAAGTGTGAGTGAATGTGTTTGCCTGTCTGTGTGCCCTGCGATGGACTGATGACCTGTCTAGGGTGCTTCCCCGCCTTTCACAGAATGAATTCTGGGAGCGGCTTAGGATAAGCGGCTTAGATAATGAGGGAGTGAGTGAATGCGTGTTGTATCACAGAGGCTTGTACAACAACGTAACTAGAAAGCAGTGAGTTGGTAGTGGTGAAAATGGTCACTTTTGGTTATGACAACAGGCTAGTTCCACAAAAAAGAATGTATTTCAGGCTATGATCACAAAGTTAAAAATGCAATGATCCTCAAAAATCACCGACTTTCCTCTTTCACAGTCACCATGCTACAATTAGTCTTCACCAAACTTACGAACCGATGGTGACACTGACGTCTGGTTCATAAAATGAATATGGATTGATGCATGTGAGAATCTACGGGTCACACAACAGATCTCGGCCTACTTGGTTTACTTTTCCTGTCATTTTGACTCAGAGTCATGTGAAGTGCCTACCATCACTTATTGCGACTTTTTTCAGAGACTGTGAGGATGTCACCAAATGAAATATCTGTGCCAAGAAATTAGCACACTGAATTATTCACTGTTTGGGATTAATATACTTAAAACTTGGGGGCTAATTGGTCGGATGCACTCCGAGGTTTTCTGCTCTGTGATGGTTGATTTAAACAGAGCACAGCCTGCTCTCCTTTTTCATACTCCTCCCACACAAAAACAAGATGCTCTCTTCCATGTTAACCAGATATGTTGCAATCGGTTGTGTGAACTATGGTGGGAGTCCATGCTCCAAATGTGTGAATGTTCTTATAAATGGCTTCAAGTTTAGAGTTGTGCAACACGCTCACATGTCTAAAGACAAATTATGACAGAGTTCAGTCTTCATATTATTGTTGCTGGCATAGCAACAAAGAGATTTCCCTTGAGGCACTATGGTTTTTCCTGATAGGACTGTTCATTTCATTCATTCATTCATTCATTCATTCACTCAGTTCATTCATTCATTTGTTCACTCACTCAGTTTATTTATTCATTTGCATATGTATTTATTCACTAAGAAATCCAACCTGGGAGAAGAAACAATTTGAGAAAACAGCATTAAAAAGGAGTTGGTTTGTAAGTATTGCAGTAATGTGTCAGAGTAATAGAGTGGTAGGTGAAAATTTTCTTGCTCCATCTAATTAGCACTTTGCAACAATCTGTCAACAACAAATTGAAGGAGCAAAATGCTCGAATCCAACAGCACACATATTCAAAATACAAATATGCTTTTAAGTGATTTTATCACACCTTTCCTTTAAAAAAAATTAAATATATTTTCTATGTTCTGTGTATACTGTTAAGGACATAAAAAGCTTATTCATTTGAAAATGAACTGGATGCTAAGAGCCCTTGATGGAAAATAGCAAATCTCTCTGCCGTGTTCTTTCTCTCTCTTTCACTCACTCATTCTTTTTATAAGTATTATTCATTCCTAAGACATTTCAGGACAACTATGCCAAGAGAAAATTCTAATAACTGGAAAAAAAAAATTGTAATAGGCCTATTTGAAGATTTGAGATTTGTGCATCAGGCTGATAATACTCTAATTCTAATACACTGCCCACTATGAATGACGATTGTTGCCATGGTCATGTTTGGGTTTCATGACCCTGAGGTTCAGGCAAGGTTCAGGTCTTTTGTGTCTGTTCACAATGTGTGACACGCGCCAATTAGGCCAAACAGCACTCTGACAAAAACACCTCTATCTGTCTGACATTTTCCATGCTGAATAGATCGATCTGTTTAGATAAAGTGAAAGGCTGGAAGGTGCAAAAGGGCTCATTTAAAGAACATTATCCTGCTGAAGAGTCAAACTGATGTGAAAGCATACATAGCAAGTTAAGTTGGTTGAATGTTGCAACGTGTAGCTCAATGGTATTTGGATTTGGGTGCAAAGACCTGAAATTTAGGGACATCAGTGGTGCTAAATCTTTTAAAATACGCAATTATCAGAAATAAAATGAAAAAGACATGATTGAATTAATTTAGCAAATAATCTTGCATCAGCTTGCCAGACAAATCCAAGAGGGGAAAAAAAAAAACGCCGACTGCACCTCTGTCAAGATTTACTCATAGTGTTATCATGTTGACACTCCTTATTTGTCAGGACTCAAGCTGAAATTCACTTAAAATGCATTATAATCTTGATAAGATGATAATACTTTAAAGCTTGATAACATTTCTTTACAGCTTTCACCTAAAATCCAAGAGCACTGAGGATGCTGTGATTCACTAGAAAGTGCCTGGATCTCTGAAAATGTTTGATGTATTTGTTTTTAAAAGCATGTCCCTGATAAGGCTGCTGGATGAGACGAGATCTCATGAAGATGCACATCCAGATGGAGACTGCGAGTGCAGAAAGTCTTCCATCATTCATTCTCCATACATGATTCAATACTCCCATCGCTATAGAGCACTGCAACATTTATGGACTAGGCAGGACTTTCAGAATGTCAGTAGTGGACATAGATAACGCAGACAAACCACTGGACTGTGGATAGAATAAAATATATATGAGATGAACAATCACCCAGATTAATGATTCTTGGCTCTTTCCTTAAAAAATGCACACATTTTATGCATAGTTTTTAATCTCTCCCTTTCGAGTTCAAGTTTTCCCAACAGCTTCAGTAAAAATCATTATAGTCTCCTGTGGAATATAAATGGGTTGAATCCTAGGATTCAAGTGGCTGTTAAGCAAAACAAAATGGTCCTCCAGAGCAGTAGCTGGAGAAAAGAACCACAGAATAAACCTTTGCTGAGAGGATATTTTTTACCATAATTTCATGTTCTTCCCAGAATTTGTGCTGTATGTTTAACATCATAGAGCTGTCTGCCTTGGAAGAGAGCTGTTTTAAGCTAATAAGACCATGGTTATGTTAAACCGTTCTAAGCACCACAGTGGTACATACCAGTGCCATAACTTGCAAATTAGCCTGTGAGAAGGAAGTCAGCAGGACAGGGGAGAACCTTTTACATCAGACCAGGGAGAGATAAATGCTTAAATGTGAAGTGCTACATCTGCATTAGAGAGCTGTCACCTCCTGTCAGGCGAGGAAAGATGATTTGAAGTGATTAATGACAAAGAGCAGGAGCAGAACGCTGAGAAAAGTTGGGTACCTCAAGCCCCGCCCGTCACAGAAGCAGAAACCCTCCCGGTGCATGAATCCGAATTGTCGATATCCAAGGTATCCTTCCCTCTTGGTGCTCTTTTTGTTTCTTCTTCTCTTTCTCCTCTCTCTCCTCTTTCTTTTCTCGCACTGACAGAGACTGATAGTGTAAGATCTGTCAATCAAAGCCATAACAGAAGTCTGACGCCTTTAAAACAACGGTAACGCACTGTGCTTTGAGATGAGCCAGGGACGAAAAGCAGAAGCTGTCTCCCAACCCTCCCTACAGTACTCAAAATGGGAAAAGGCATTCACAACAATATTTGTTGTGTAGCTGTTGCGTTTTTTTTATTTATTTATTTCTCCAGCCGAAAGCAAATCTCTATATATAAAAGAAGCACAGTAGTTCAGACATCAGTAGGAGGGAAAAAAAAATGTAAGAACATCCTTTGCCCCTAGTCTCAAGAGTATAAGCTTTAACAAGGTGATGAATCAATACTGATTTTTCTGTTTTAGGTTTGACTAGTGCAAGAGAGGCCAGAGAACTTGACAAAAGCTATAGCAGACCTTCAGAGAAGGTGAGAGAATTGTTTGTCAGAGGGAGCCAGCTATGCTGCCTCTGAGGAGGCAGCCAGCTATTTGCTGTGCAAAAAAAACACGTGGATGTCATCTTTCTCATTTTGGCCAATGAGAAAACTGCCTGTCTGTCTGTCTGTCTGTCAGTCGGTGAGCTTAGAAAACATCATTTTCCCAGAATAGGAATCCACAAGCATTTTTCAAGCCTTTAAAGCCCAATTTACACCTCTGGTTCTAATCTGCACCGTAGGTACGGCGTAGACTCTGCGTAGCCGTGTACAGTACGCTGTAGCCGACGTCATAACCTGACGCACACCTCCATAGAACTGTAACTACGCATCACTGCGACGTACGTCAAAGCAGACCACAAATACTGTGATTGGTCCGCTTGGTAGCATCCCCCCACTTCTGTTCAATCGGTTCAAAGGTCATGCCCACCATTTCCTCTGATGTCTTCTCTCTTTCTCTCTTTCTCTCTTTCCTTATTAGCTCCAACTCCAACATGATCCGCTCTGTTTCAGTCACCACTGAAAATTTTCGTCAAAATGGTGAACTGACATCAAATACCAAAAGAATATTGCTGTGGCTTTTGTTTGTTAGGTAGTGGTAAGAGGTAAGAGAATGTGAAGAAACATTACAATGCATATGAAGCACAAGTTATAATGCATATTAATTTTATATTGTGTAAATTCTTCCTGGGTTGTATTCGGGTTCAAATTTCAGCAGACATTAAAATGCACCCTCTACTCCGCCACTATACACCCACACGCACACACACGCACACACGCACACGCACACACACACACACACACACACACACACACACAGTATGGTAACTTCACCTGAATGTCCCTGAAGAGGCCTTGACCTTGTGTTGCAAGCACAGTGTGGTAGGAGTGCTGGCACAGCAAGGTCACAGGGTCAAAGACTGCACAGAGAGAGAGAGAGAGAAAGAGAGAGAGAGAGAGAGAGAGAGAGAGAGGGCAGAATTCTTGGATCAGGACAATGTTCAATGTGTCAGACTACACATTTCTGTTCCTGCTACTTTCAAAATCCTCTTTTTCAGACTATGACTTAACTGAGATGTCAAATCACCATTTCAATAAAGGTGTGTAGAAAAAAAGAATAAGAAAAAGAAACAGTCACTGGCCGTTACATGTAATGTCAAGTGTGTTTAAAAGCCTATTGAAACTAATTTTCATCATTTCCTATTAGACGGAGAGGAAAAGGAGTTCAGAAATGGTGATTATGCACAGTTGAAGGTAAATGAAACAAGAGACTCACATTTGGCCAAGAGAGACACATCCACGTTCCATTTACAGTTTATTGTCATAAATGCTGCAAGACGGCTAATGAGGTTGTCAAGTTGCATCTTAAGAGAGCAGAGGGTTGGTGTGAGTATGTGCGCGTGTTTATGTTTGTGTGTTTAGCTGGATGGCGTTCAAGAGCTTTCACAGCACAGCATTCGAGTGAATGCGTGTCCAAGTCGAGACTGCAAACCGAGATAATTTGTTAAGCATGTAATTCGGTTTTCTGAGTCACCTCGCTGTTTTCACTCCCTAAAAAAGTGGCTTATCAGCCTGCGCACACATCAGGGATGTCGGTGATTGATTGCTTCAGCCTGCACTTCAAGGACTCTCCTCTGAGGTGTAGGGGACAAGCATGCCTGGCTGACCTCAATGGCAATTGATTAATGCTGTCTGCCTATGATTTGTACCTGCTGGTAAGAAGAAAATAGAGGAGGCTGGAGAACACAGGTCCATTTTCTTTAAAAAAAAAGAAAAGAAAAGAAAAAAAAAAAGACCAGGGGAAAGTACTCTATCCCACCACTCAGGAAGCAATCCTACCCTACTGTGCTCACTCCTACAATGATTTAGATGGTAGAAGCACTCCAAACAATTGTACCTGTGCTCTTATAATCTTTGCTGTTCATTCCTGTCAGCTGTCTGGGAGGGACAGAGAGTGGTCTTAGCCAGTCATGTTAACCTGACCCAACAAACAGGCAGAAAGAGGAAAAATCACCTAGTGCGTAGAACAGCATATATTCCGTGTACATCTCCTTGGGGAGTAGATTGTACAAAATGTGCCCTTAAACTCCAAATGGATTGAACTCTTGCCTTTGGATGAAAACAGCTCCAGAAAACGCTTACATGGCAGAAGGGCAGTACTCCTGTTGATGAATTTGTATGTTCAGGGTTTACAAGGAGAGGTATCTGGTCTTTATCTTCGCTGTGGCTATGATTTTATTTAATAGAAATATGCTGAGTGTTTTATGGCCTGCCTATTTTTTTTGTTTTTGTTTTGTTTTTTTCCCCATCTTTCTTTTTCTTCCCTGTCTTCAGAGAACTGGACACTTTTTGAGAAGTGAGGGAGTTATTTTTTCCGTCTTGCACTGGGATAGACGGAAAGGTTGTTATGGTGCTCCACTCACTTCCTGTGTGTGTCTGAATCAGTGTCAGTTTCTTTGTGTGCGTGTGTGTGTGTGTGTGTGTGTGTGTGTGTGTGTGCTGTTATATGACACAATAGCAGCTGTGAATGATCCAACGGGGCTTCTTTGAAGAAGGAATCGATTCCTCTGTGCAGTCATGCTGTGAAACGTTCAGATTGCTGTCAGCACTCAAAGGAACAAGTAGGACTGTCTAACTTGCACATTTCCTCAGATTTAAACTATAACAAAGTGAACTAAAATATACTATCATTGCACATTAGACTGAAAAAAATATATACAGCATTGTTGAACAAAGAATGAAGCATATTCAGGTTGTAGTCTATTTGCCTGTGTGTGTGTGTGTGTGTGTGTGTGTGTGTGTGTGTGTGTGTGTGTGCGTGTGCGCGTGTGCACGTGTATGTGTTCCAGTGTGTTCACATTATATATGTTAAGTCCATAGTATCTACCACACAGTTACAAATTACATGTACTGATGAAGAATGAGACTTTGAGAGCAGATGAAATACTAAGCACTGGTAGAAAGAATGCAAAGCCATTTATCCTGCTCTTTCAGTGATCTATTAGGTGAAAAGGGCACAACACAAAAGCTGCTTAGGGGAAAACAGGAAATTTGCTGTCAGTGACTGAACAGCTGCCCAACTGACCAAATGAATAACTGATCCACATACAGTATGTAGGCAGGATACGTGAGTGTGTGTGTGTGTGTGTGTGTGTGTGTGTGTGTGTGTGTGTGTGTGTATGTGTGTGTGTGTGGTTTATGTGGCACATGAGTGTCGGTGTGTGTGTGTGTGTGTGTGTGTGTGTGTGCGCGTGTGTTTGTGACATATCCAAGGACATCTGCCCCAGTCGTGCATTGCACATTATGGTTTTTTTTGGCACAACCATCTCATTTTTCACATGTGAATAAACAGATGACGCCAGAGGACAATGTTCTTCTGGACATCAAACAGCATGTTACTGAACAATGTATCTGGACCACTCCTCTAAAAGACCAATTCTTGAGATCTCGTAGGCAACAATTAGGGATAAAATAATTCAAATTATTGGTCTTAACTGATGGGTTGTGCTGGTAGTATGTCAAAACCGTGTGGGAACGTAATTAGAGTGAAGATAATGGCTGAATCACAAGGCATGACACTTTCCCCCAAACACACGCTAATCTCTGGACTGTTCGCTCTGCTTTACCTGAGGCAGCTGAATGAGGAAAAAAAAAAAAAAAATCTCATTCGAAGAGTTAAAAGACAAAATGGCGTTTTCTTGAAACCTCCCCCGTCCCCACGGAAACCCTTCATGAAATCTGTGGAGCTCTCTCGGTTTGTTGATAAGGTCACCAGCAGTGAAATTCTCTTACCAGACATCTCCAGTTCTCAGAAACTTTTAGCTGTGATCAAATTTTATGAAGCTTAACTTTGACAATCTTCCATATAACGACAGGGCTTTGTCTGACCCAGCCTTATTTAACGACCAATATCAACATACACAACAATAACCAATCAGCATCTGGATGATACTGAGCCGTTTGTTTGGCATGGTATGTAATGACGTTTGTCACATTCATTATCAGTCAAAACAAATATCGTTCAAATATTTATCAACACAAGAAATTTGTATGTTAACTTTGATGTTTTGGATTTATGGAATAAATAGTAAATTGCCAGATAATAAAACTAATTTCTGAACAACTGGCCAAAGATTATGTTATTACAATTTCCTGAAAGAAGGAATAGAGTGAGGATGTGGCGCATGTGTCAAAAAAGTGGCTTATTTTAATTTCATGAGGAATTAATGTACCCGATACTCAATCTACATATATTTTAACAGCATGACTTCTTCACCGTTCCCTCATTTCTCACTCATTGACTGATTACGCCCATTAGGCCGGGGCGTATTAAAAATATCATTAATTATGGTCCCTGTGAGAATATATCTCTGGAGCAGATGGTTTTTGAATGATGCATTTTTGTTTGACAGTAAATATTGACAGGTGTGTTCATTGCCTCATTCAGCTTTCTGTGAGGCCTGGGAAAGAGTGTACACTAATTGCCAGCCTGAAGTGTGAGCTCAGGTATTGGCATCTGCTTGACACTCATGTCAACTGAGCGCAAAATGGTCTTTTTTTTCTCGACTTATTCTCAGCTTGCTCCTTGCTGCCACAGCTGGATGGCAGAAATATGACTGGGGAGGCCAAGTACTCTTTTCTGAGCAGTTTTGACATCTATTACTGTCCTGTGCTCCACAGCCACACGAAATCGATTTTCTCATGTTTGACACTTTAGACTTTTCAAAATTACAGCCAAACTATCTTTTGACTTGTTGTGAAGTCACCAGGGGAACATGTTGTGTCTAATCTAAAAGATAGTGAAATTCTGTTAGTCTGGGGTGCTGAACAGTTTGTTTGCTACAACTGAGCAGTCCTGATCCTCATCCTTAACTCTCTTGCTGCCTTAGCAAGTGTCCTCCTCCACTAATCTACGCATTTAACTGTAATAATTAAGGACCTGACTGTCAGTTGACTATTTGAAATCGGTGTGTTGATGCTGCAGAGGAAGGAACGTGAAGATTGCCCTGCGGGTATTTAAAGACTGAATGTAAAGCTCATGCTCTCGGTATACAGTCCCTGGGTTTGGTTTCCAATTATGTGCGCTGTCGCACTTCGAGGAGCAAGGCACGGTGCGGCCTTATACTGTGTTAAATGAATCATCAAAGACACGCCAAAACTGTTTGATCTACCTGCAACAAAGATCAGATCCTTCAAATAGTTGAACTAACAGAGTTAGTTGTTGACCTGAGGCCTCTTTGTGGAGATCAGAGACTATTGAGAGCAAAGGAGCATTTCTCGTCGGAGTAGGGGTGGGGGTTGGGGGAGCACAGATAACATACAGAATCTTCCCTTGAGGAAATGAGAGAGGAAGCGAGACAGGTAGGGACGGATTAAAATAAAGAGAGTCTCACACGTCTCCCCTCGGTCTCTTAGGGCCAGTGGGCAATGGTTCACGTCAAACTCCCTGAACCCCGGGGGGATGGAAGACTCCAAAAATACTCATTTCTGTCCTCTCAAGCCTAGCCTGAGACAAATGTGTTCACTTCACTTCACAGCCTACTGGGGGTCTGGTCAAAAGAAACGAGAATCCCAATGTGGAAAAAAAAAAAACACCCAGGGGCATCAAATAAGAGATCTGAGCAAGAGGTTTTTTGGGGGTTCCATCTTGGACAAGCTATCATCATCTGTATCTAACTCTTCATCTCCACAGCAGCTCCTGGTCCAATCTCAATCTCTCTTAGGTGGAAGCTGGGGCCTCCCAAAGACAGGTAGCTCTATGAGGTGTTTACACAGGTGTTTGATCAGGCAAGCGACACATAAACATCAGGCCATGCAGATAGAGATAGAACCTAGTGGTAAAACCAGCTGAAACCTTCATGACCTAAGCTGAAGGGGAAAAGAAAGAAAAAAAAAAAAAAAATATATATATATATATATATATATATATATATAAAGTGTGTGTGTGTGTGTGTGTGTGTGTGTGTGTGTGTGTGTGTGTGTGTGTGTATATATATATATGAGAACAAGAGTGGGAAAGCCCTTACGCTGGCTCACCTTAATGAACAGAATGTAAATGACCTCTGATGTGGTTCAGGCTCCTCGCAGACACTCTATCACAGGATTCAGCATATATTATTCAGCTGCATAAAAACTACTGAAAGAAGTGGAGGTATCAGGTCATGACTGAGCAGGGATTCCCAAACATGTGAAGACAGGAACATCTTTTAAAAACCATGTGTGAAGTGAGACCAAAGATCCAGTTAGACAAGACAATCATGATTTTTTGACAAGTGAGAAATATCAGGCTGTTATTTTGATGAAGATCTTAATCCAGAACAAAGGATACTAATAAAATATCTGGAGTAAACGTATTGATCTGCTCTTAGTTTGTGTCTTACTAACATTTTGACTTTTTTTTTTTTTTTTTGCTCCACACAAATGAAATTTAGATCTTCAGTGAAATTAATGGAACATAAGGGTATTGTAATATCTAATATGACAGTTGTGTTATATTTACAAATTAATCCATCTCTCCAGAGAGTAGCATTTCTGTTCAGTTCCAGCACTGCAGCCTTGTCTCTCAGAGTTTTACCAATGAAAATCATTGTTACATTGACATAGCAATCTGATGTTCAGGGTTTAGTGGTATATGTTGAGTGCGGGCTCCTTTGTCTTCAACAGTCAGTAGGCAGTGTTGTGTTGGGAGAGAGGGATGAGGTCTCTCTTTTTTTTTAATTAAGAGCCAAGTGGACTCAGTCCAGTCTGCTCATCTGACTAAGATGAGGCGGCTAGATTAATTGGTCTTCTCCTCATTGTCATGAATCTTCATTTTCTCCAAGGCCATTGCATGACCACCTTAGCAAGGTTTTCACTCTCACAAATATTAATCCCCCCAAAAAGACATATGCTACAAGGGACAGACTGCATTAAAATCAAGGGTTTCTTTCAACCTTTTTCTCTCCTGTCTCACTATAATACTCTATTTCATTTTTTTTTCCTGTGTTCTCGTCCCTATTTTCCACTAAAGTCTCCTCCATCTTCTCATTTATAACTGTCAGTATATTTCTGTTTATCCCAAGGTGAACTGAGAATGCAGGAGTGTCATTTTGCATCTGCCCACTGACTGTGCTCCTGTGAGTCCAAAACAAGATTTTGGGGGGATCGTCTGCAGTTATAATGGTTTAAGTTGATTCTAAGCCACACGGCAAAGATGTATCAGTCATCTCAGTGAGGGGTTGAGCTCTACTCTGTACTCTCTCTCTTTCTCTCTCTCTCTCTCTCTAAGGGAGAATTGATGGGGGCAGGAAGCAAGTGCATGTAAAACGGTTAGAGATACACATCTCTGAGGAGGACTCAGAGGTGAGTATCCTGCTGCAGTGACGCTCTGCTCTTGCTGTGAAGACAAATTGGGGGGAGATCAAGAGAAATGTGCAGATGCCCTGGAGAGGAGAGGTTTAGCTTTTGTCCCAACTGACTAATATACACTTCCAGATGTAGAAGCTTCCTCTGTGGAGCAAGCTCAGCATGACTGCAGAAATGTTTGTTCACCTTTGTGTTATATAAATCTCAACCCAATGCTCCAACATCGTGATACCATAAAAAAGATAGAAAAAAAAAAGGATTTTGCTCAACAAAAAGAAAAACTCACAAACATCAGTAACGTAAGAGAACAAGGAAAAGCAATAGGAGCTCATCAGGATAACTCAGTCTGAAGCAGAAGGAATGCGCTATTGTGTTCTCTGGTCTTTAGTCTGAATCTGTTTAATGATGTGTAGGTATTTTCCTTTCCTCGCTGATTCACTTTCATACTTTCGCTATTAATATCACAGACATCCATGCAGAAGTTTCGCAGAGAGTAGTGGAAATGATTGATTGGAACCGTTGTCCTGATGTTTATCTTTTTCACTGCCTCATTGGCGTTGTCTCCGCCTGCCAACCCTGGTGATCAATAATGGAAATTCCCAGCAATAACTGAGGCTTGATTAATACTGAAGGCTGGACTCTTAACTCACATATATTTCTGGTTGAGATCCATTACGCAGATAACAAAGTGTGAGAGGGGGAGCACAATTCACATCTTCATTTGGTCTTATGCTAAGCTTATGATTTATGTCGCTGGCGGACGGTGTGGTGCTTCCATACTAATAGCATTAGCATTGCTAAATAGAAGAGATGGTTCATTGGAGGCCTTTGGCTGCGCGAACATGACAATGGGAGATGATAGATTACTGAAACATATAGATGGATGTGCATGTATTCAGAGATGAATGACTCAGAGTTCTATTCATGCTTCTTCTCTGTCTCTCTATATCGTTCCTTTTTTCACTCTTCCTTGCGTCTGTGTACTTATTTCTGAAGAGACTCAAAAAGGGAAAAACGATTAATTCTCATCCCAACATATCACCTTCAGCTGCACTTGTAAAAAGCTTTTACTTTAATTTGTTTCTACCATTCCTTTTTTTTTTCTGAACTCCGTTCTTTGCTCTCTGAAATTAAAGCGTCTCACAGTGATGATCAAGAATCAAATAGTTTTTCTTTTTCCTCTATGACACCCCATAATATCTCTGTCAACTGCGTTTTTCTGTTTTGATTTTTGTTGTTGTTGTTGTTTGTTTCATTCTTTCTCAGCTCTTTGTGTAGCAGAGACATCCATTGAAGAAAAAACTTTTTCTGTCAAGTGAAAAAAAAAAAACAAAGAGAAGGTTAACTGTGTACTAGATTAAATTCCTTGCAGCGGAGCCTTGGCTAGAATAACAATATTATTGATATTGTGCCGTTGAATAATTAGATTACAGATGCAAAGTTGATGGGAAAATGGCTCAGGTTATGAGTCTGCAAGATGTGACCGGTGTTTTTTTGTCCCTATATCTCATATCACAGACCACACAGGTGGCATTGGTGATCGAAAGTGGAGGAAAGAGAAATGGTGGGGCCACCGAGCACAGAAGAATTCTTGTTCTCATTTATGAAGTTCAGATTTTGAATTGGTGGGGTATAGACAGCTTGATATTTAAGTATTATAATTTAACAGTGGTGCATGGCATGGTGCGTGGCATAGCCAAAGATCCGCAAGCTCATTTAAAATCAAAACAGTGAAGTTAAGGCCAAAGAAGAAGGCTGATAAATTTTCTCTACCAATGGTATTTGGATCAGAAAAACAGCTCTAGGAGTATAAAACCACAGAACTCAGGCAGCAGCCAGACAGTCTTCAGAATTTTTCTTTATTGTAAACAGTAATGTCATGCGCTCCACTTTTCTGTCACAGAGATGCAGACACTGATACGTCATTTTGAAAATGAGGCTTTGCAAAATAATCAAATGCACCACTGAGCAGGCGAAACGCTCCCGTCGTAATGCCTGTGTCAGCGGTGCGAGTTTCTCCGTTTTGCCTTGTGTGTTCGTTGTCATGCAGGAGATGTTTGGAAGCCGTATCCTCATTTGTTTATGCCAGAGCTGTGCAACATCTTTCACTACAGCTGGCCTGGGCCCTGCCACACAGCTGCGCATGGGGGCCCAGTGCTCAGTCTGGGCTGAGGCAAACTTTGCTTGAAGAACAGGCAGCAATGATCTGGTGCCAACCTGGAACCTGGGAGAAGACACAACAAAGGAGGGCCAGAAATGGAGGCCCAGTTCTCCATCCAAACACACACACACACACACACACACACACACATGCTCAGGCTTTCATTCAACTGCCCCACAGCCAAGAGTCCAGACATGGAAGACCAGTAGAAGGCGGCATAGGTTCTAAGATTTATTTTTGGTGTAAAAATGCTATATTTGAGTTATGACTGGAACTCAGAAAGGTCTGCTGACATTTCATGTGAGGAGGCTTTGTCTCGCTTTGCAAGCGTGAGTATACCATCACTGACTCCATATCTTTTCTTTTTTTTCTTTTTCTTTTTTTTTTCAGCTGGGCTGTGAAGTTGAATGTCACATCTTCCAAAGGAATGAGGTCACGTATGCTCCACAAATTAAGGATGTAAGCAGTTTAACTATGGGGGAAAAAATTGCCATATTATAATCAATATAAACTCTAGCAATGTTCATTCAACTCTGAACTGACTCAAATTCACTCTAATCTTCCCTGTTTGTAATTAACTGTCAGCGTATTGAAAGGATGCTAATTCCTTTTGCTATTTCTTCCATTTCTGGGACATGTTTAAATCTGACTTTGACAATAATTAAAATCCTGCGTCGTTGATGTTCATGTGTTGTATTACAGCGGTTTCTCTAAATGAGAGGCCATTGTTCTCAAGACTTCAACAACAACACGAAGAAGACAAACCCATCAAAAGATTAATCTGCGTAGACTCATTTTGTGCAAAGCATTCATTGTCCATGACTTTTTAGTATTGTCTACAAATGTGCTACTTAAAACGTATTGAAGTTCTAAGTGCTTACTGGGAAAATCACATATGTCACATCTAATATACGTGCTGAGACAGATATTTCTGTGTGAATATTTACAAAATATATTTCGCTCTCATTCAGATCATAACAACATTGTAAGAGGTTTTTTTTTTTTCTTCTTCTTCACATCCGGGGTGTTCTTCACACTGGAGCGTTAAGACCATACTTGCCCTGCAGCGTCTCAGAAAGCATTTATGCAAAACAATAATATTCTTACAGAAAAAAGGAGGCACCTAATCCTATTAAGATCCCACTGTAGTCATGGTAACCTTTAAATCAGAATTCTATCAAGATTAGTTTCTCAAAGGAGAAGGTGGCAATGGTGCTGGTTAAAAATAGCAGCAAAAACGGATATCCTGTCCCACATCTCAAGCCTTTTCTCTGTTCAGAGATAACTGAGTCTCAGAAGGACCTTTCAAGTCAAAGGTATAGAGTCAGTTCCTCCTTCATTAAAAACTGCATTGTAATTGTATGTGAAGTTAGAGAGACACAAATACAAGATGCATCCAACGCTACTCCACATCACTGGTGTCTCCATCAAGAGTGTCCATTTCTGTCTCCTCTTTCAGAGATATGAGAGCCATCTGCCTTCACACTACACAGACAGCTCTATAAAAGCACAAATCACGGTAAGCTCGCTCTGGTTTTGTGCTGTGTAAAATACCCGCTTTTTTCCGAACTAAAAACTGTCTTCATTTGTGGAGCACAGGTGACTTAACTGCTTTTGGATCCATAGAAGTCTGCTTACAAAACTGAGTGGAAAAAGGTGCTCAAGGAGCTTTTTTAGTCAATACAATCTACAAACTGAGGAGACAATTCATCTGTAAATTCTTTTTATTGCTGCAACATATTCATTCGAATGAACAAGAAACTGGAGGTGGTCTGGGGCAGAAACTCTCATTTTTCCTGTCTAAGGTTATTTATAAGAGAATATCTTCAGTTTCACCAGCAGTATTTATACACAAACAATAGACAAAATTTTAGCCTTATTATACTCCATCATTATATCTATATTCTATACCAGGCATTAAAAATGATGGAAGAAAAGTGTTACATTATGTTTGTTACCAAGGTGAAACATAAGTGGTGGGAGGCTAAAGGAGAAAATTTAAGACAGAGACGGAGATATTTTCCATTCTCACCACATACGCTACCCACCCATTTCCCTATGGGTTGACGAGCTACAGGTGCAGACTGTTGGCTAACTCACCAGTCCAGGCATGAAAGGGAAACCTCCCAGGACTTTGGACTGCTGTACAGAGCCTGCCTCCAGACCAGTATTCCATTCATTTGTTCATTCGTGTTGTGTTTGTTATAGACCCACTGAGGCATCTTTATTTCACATTTATTAGTGTAACGCCACCCCACTCCTCACCCCCACCACTTCACTCTCTGGATGTTTCCATCCACCACACACCAGGTCGGTGATCTACGTTCCACTGCTCAAAAACATAAAAGCCAGCTTGAGCAGGTCCTTGATTATTTCCCAGTTTGAGGTTTTCCCGTTCTGTTTCTTTTTATTTATTTATTTATTTGTCAAAAGACATAGGGTGCCAAATGTGACAAAAACAACAACAACAACAAGAACAACAACAACGCAAAAGAGTTAAAAGTGTTGTTTTTCATTTTTGTTACACGCAGGTCGGAGTGACATAGTGTCGCCACTGTCTCCCCACCGTGGAAGCATGACTTGTGTCTACTGCCAACCTTCATGACATTTTTCAAATTTCAAAGCTATGCTATCTGTTAACCCCTAGAAAGGTGATGAAAATGATAAATGTTTAAGGTTTCCCCCGTACAAACACAATGCAGCAATCTAAAACACTTTCTGTGAAATGCGGTTAAAAAAAAAAAAAAAAAAGACCAATATGATCCTAAAACACCTTTTTAAACCAAATGTCAAAAATATTTTGGAGCTGCTGTGATATTTATACAGGAGGGGGAGATGATGTGAATGTTGATCTGTAAACATAAAAGTACTGGGCTAATTTCGATCATTTTAAAAACATAACGTTTTCCTGTTGAACTGAATCAGTTTTGCTCCATTCTTCCTGATACACAGACTGAAAACATGGAGGAGACAAAGGCTGGGGGCTTAGTAACCACTGTGGACATGGCACTGAAGCAGGTGCATCTGTCCTCTTTGTTAATTTGTGACGTGTTGAATATTCAATGGTGCAGATATTGAGGACTCTTTATTCTCTAATCCTTTTTTTCCCATCAAGTGGCGTGAGCGAGACAGTAACTCGTTCTTGGTATTGGAACGGATTGCACTATATCATTATCCATATTTACACCCGTGAGGGTTGATCTCCCCTTCCATACAGACATACATCTATTGTATCCTTAATTTTATACACTACTTGAGAAGCAAGAGGCTCATTAGATGTAAATGTGAAGTGATTGCAGGTGTAGTTCCCTAGGTGATACTGTAAGTCTTAATGGTTTAATATTTAAAAAGCTGTGAAATGGTAAGAATCAAGCCACCTCCTCGACACTGTAAGCCATCAGTTTTTCTTTTTCTATTTTTTTTTTTTTTTCGTCCTGGAGTTTTAAGCTCTGCAGTATTGCCAAGAACCATGTTTGTCCCCACTAAAAGAGGACTGAAATTAGTTATTACCTTTTGTGATGGTGTGACTACAAATTACTCTGACTAACTGTCCCCTCTTCTGACACAACACTTAAACTCTAGTTGCCTTTTTCAAATCACAGGCACTGCATAAATGCCACTGATGCAATTCATCTAATGCGTCAGAACCCCATCCCAATAATTTTAACCATTTTTCTTTTGAATGTGTGTGCTTTTTCCCTCTCTCTCTCTCTCACTCTGATATTTCCATATGTACACATTATCATACATAAAGTGCAGATCTGCTGCAGGTTGACATTTTTAAATAGCAGAAACATTAAGAATTCAGAGGGAACGTGTGTCATAGCAACTGCATGCTGAGAATGGAAAATGATACAAAGAGAACGGCAGAGGCGTCTTCTTCCACTCAAAAGCATCAGCTCCACACACACACACACACACACATACAGATACCATACACACCACTGAGTGAATGGTGCTGTCTCATTCCTCTTCTAGCACAGCAAGGGAAGTAGGAGTCCAAAGTCCTGTTGTACTGGGTAAGTTCTGGGTAGGCCATGTCCTGTGTGTGGAGCATCAGTTGATATGTGTGTGTTATGTGGCTGTTGGCAGACGTAGGAAGGGGGAAGTGATGGCAAAGGACTGTCACAGAGGTTACACAGACCTAGAGCAGCTCCCAGTAGATCTAAATGTGAGTGAGGCCAGATGTCTAAACATGACCCGTTGACAACTGTGGCAATGTGTGTGAGTGTGAGTGTGAGTGTGTTTGTGTGTGTGTGTGAGTAAGCATAAGTGTGAGTCAGACAGAGTGTCAGAACCTGAGAGAAAAGTGTGATAACATTAAAAATGGCAAAAGTTTGCAAAATATTAATTCTAGTCTGAAGTTTTCTGAACTGATCTCTTGTTTCTCCCAAATCACACATTTTCTCTATTCCTCTTCTTCTTCTTCTTCTTCTTCTTCTTCTTCTTCTTCTTCTTCTTCTTCTTCTCTCTCTCTCTCTCTCTCTCTCTCTCTCTCTCTCCCTCTCTCTCTCTGTACACTTAAGATAAGTTAACTGATTCCTGCATGAGTATGTGTACACACGTGTGTGTGTGTGTGTGTGTGTGTTGGCATGTAGCACATTTTGAATACAACAGAAATGTCATACTCATAATTCATATCACCCATCTGAATAATTAACCATACAGCTGATCTCTTCTCTTTTTTTCCACACAGGACCCAGAGACAGACAGATGGTGAAATTAATCAGTAATAAACCCTCCAATGAGCATTATTCCCAGAATTATTAATGAGCGTTCCATATTTATGCATCTGCACACCCAGATGAATACCTACTTATTATGCATCTCCCTCTGCACTCCAACGATTAAAACATTTCACCGATATTTTCTTACCAGATTAATTACAGTTTTTAGTGAAACTGTCATAAAACTAGCTTTACTTCATATAGAATACCTGTCTCAATAAAACAGGATTTTAGTGCAAGCACCACAACTTTCTGTTGGCAATAAAATTTGAACTTTTTTTCAGGGCCGGGGGGAGGGGGATTGGAAAAGTATTATTGCGTTTATATGCACAGCTATCAGGATGTTACACATTGAGAAATGGTAATTGTGTTGATAGAGCAGAGCAGTTATCATGTAAAACACTCTTCTCCTCGGGTCTGTAAAGAAAGAGAGCTCTCAGGAGTTTTGTGACATTGAGATTATTCTGCGAAAAAAGACCAGTGGGATAGGAACCACTGTTCTGATAATGTAAAAATCTCCCATTTGTCACTTTTAAACACACATACCTTTGTTCTTTCTTGAGGCATCATATAATCCAAATGTGTGAATTTTTTATGATACTGTCATAAGAATATTAATGTATAATCTAATTTTCATGATCAAATGCCATTCTGAAAGATTTCCTCCACTCAAATCCCATCCAGGGCTGAATGATTATTGACAGAATCATGCAGTCAGAATCAAGTCTTTTCCCCTGGAAAGGAGAAGGCAGAGCGGCTCTGTATTTCTGTCTGAGCAAATTCTCTCATGCGATACTGGCTGCATGCAAATAAAATATCTTCGTCTTCCATGCAGCCCACAACAGATCATGCTTGTTCTGTACAACTGACACTGTTAACATATGTGTGTGTTTGTAGGGGCACTTGTGTGGACTAGAGTGTGTGAAATAAAGAGAAAGCCAGGGAGGAATATCTCACTGGTATTGGAAAAAATATAATATATATCTGGAACATAAATAAATAAAAAACAAAAACAGTAAACAGATGAATTCACTGAGCGACTTTGGATAAGAAAATGCCAAAGTTAAGGTAAACAAAGATGACTTCTCATAACTAGAAAAAAATAAATGTGCAACCCACAACTAATAGTGATTTGCAAAGGGGAAATAATGCAAGGATATTTGAGCCCAATTTTGAGTTACCATAACAACCTATTTAATGGTTTAATTGTTTGTCCTCCTCTTTATCCTTTTTACTGTTCCTAACTAAAGCTTTAAAACTGGAACTCGGGATCATTAAAGTTTAAATGGGGACAGGATGAAGGTTTCCTTTTAATCAACAGAATCAACTGAAGTTGAGGAAAATTAGTGGACACATTAATTAGAAACCTTTTAAGAATAGCCATTGCTCCTATGATTTCACTGCTCTCTAAAGCTAGACGTACCTAAGAGGCTCAACCCCAACGCCAGTTTTCCTTCTACCCTCTCCCTCTCACACACTGTCCTTCACACACCACCCCCCCCCCCCCCTTTCCCTTCTTTTCCTCCTCTGACTTTCATCTAGCTGAGCCATTTGGCATTTGATCATCTAAGATGGGGTTTTGGGGCCGTATCCGCTTTTACATGAGGACTGAATGGAGACGGAATAAGAGGAGCAAAAATGGCAAATTGGCCTAAAAACCATAATTGTTTCTCTGTAATGAAAAAAAGATTTTCAGAATTACTTTACCCTGAAAACGGCAGTCAACAAGCTCATACTCAATTGTAATAAATTGAATTGTCCTACATAAACTCAGAGAATGAAATGAAATATTCAGTGACTTAATTTAAAAATTCTTCACAACTTTTTTTTTTCTTTTTTTTTTTCTTTCTTTTTTTTCTTTTTTCTTTTTTTGCTTCAGATGTTATTATAAAACATTGCTGTGAGGCAGCGGTAAGATTTATCAGGCATAAACAGACACTGTTCTGCAGGCTACGGATGAGAGCTCCACGTGACACATCTGCTTGTGAGTTTAAAATAGCTGGATGCTCTGTTAAAAACTGCACATTTGTAAGAAGAGATAGCATTGTTTTCATATTCCTTGCTTTGACCTCTTTTTATGTTTCTTCACCAGTATACTTAATAGACCACTCAAACATGTAATTCTCTGACTTTGTTTAGAGTGATAATGTTTTTTTTTCTGTCTGTACATGACAGCGGTGGAATGCAAGTAATCAAGGCCTGAACATTGTTAATTTGTCAACTCATTAATGATGGTTTTTTTTTTTTCCTTTAACAACTTAAATACCTTTAAAAGTATTTTTGGCGACCATACAGGGGCTTAATGACATTTGCTTTCAAATTTTTAACTGAAATACAGAAGTTCTTTATTTAAACAAAAGTGGAAAAAAAACAGCCTTCTGTAATAAAAGGAAAATCATAGACAGAAACCATACGGTTTCCCAACAGTAACAGGAAACCACTGGCTGCTGTGTCAAGCTTATTGCTTAATCTGAGTGAACTTGTTCCACTTTATTGTACTGTACACTCTCCCCTCTTTTGTGCTGAGAGTGTTTTGTGTGTTTGGCACCAAACCCCGGCAGAGAATGGAGGAAAATACTATCCATCTCAATAGCCACATCCTGTCTTGCCTCAGCGACTTTCATTAAAGTGCACAATGAGCCCAGTGCAGCTCAGCTGCCTCAGACCAGAGACCTCAACAACACACAGGTACCACGGGCCAACCGCAGTGGTCTTCTTTATTTAGCACAACATCAGTTCTGTGCAAGACCAAACGAGAGATACTATTCATTTTTGTGTCACCACTCATAGACAGATCTCGCCCAAACATTTACTGAGGTTAATGGGAGTTCCTGGATCGGTGGTACATGAAAGAGAAAACAGCATAAGATATCTGATTAATAGTGAATGTATGTGATAGCCACAACTGAATCAAACATGTATTTGATTATTTAGATGGCTGGGCCCTGTCCCAATAGTCTTTAATGGCTCCTTCACCCGGTATCCTTTTTCTATTAAAGTTACAAAGATTACAACAAAAGTGAATATCTTGAATCAACATCAAACAAACATCACACAGACATTTTACCGAGTCTTCATCAAAATGGCCATTTATCCTTGTAATCGAGGCAGCAAAGACATAGGGAGTGATGAAGAGAAGAGAACTGGGGACAGGGTCCCGTCTTTCAGTTAATTCAAATATTTCTTTGGGTCACGTTGTGGCGGTTGCTAATATGGGAGAATGAGAACAACGTGAATCTTAGTGAGGTGGAGGGGCCAAGATGTGTTGTCTTGATCTGACGGGGGAAAAAAAAAAAAAAAAAGAAAGAAAAGAGAAGATGCATCTTACTACACTCAGCTCCAAATATAGACCATGCATCATCAAATCCTTTAAGTGCCTTTTCCACTGTTCCTCCATCCTGTGTTCCAAGGAATCTCTTTCTCATCTATCCGGCAACTCATCATCCCCTCATCTCATCTTGTCGCATCTCATCTCTTTTCTATTTTTCCTCTCTGATGTGTATTGTCAGACTGAGGTGTCTCCCAGATGAAGCTTCCTCGCTGTTGGATTATAGAAATCCCCCCTCCTGGGCAAGGTTTGTTTCACCATCCCTCCCCCCTTTTTCTCCATTTTCTCTCCTCCACCCACCATGCCTTTGCATTCACAATAAGCCTCTTATCCCCTGTGCCCAATTCCACCCCCCCCACCCCCCGGTTGCTCTTCCTCTTTGAGGACGTGGTTCATGGTAGAGTACAGTGACATCCATCTGTCACTCCAACCCCTTGCTGAGCCGCCACCGGCTGGAGCCCTGACGTTAGCAGTGGGGTCATAGCGAGAGGGGACAGCTGAGACTGGAGGTGGCTGCTAGTTTTCACCCTTCTCCCCCTTGGGGAAAAGGTTGACTGACTGATTGACTGGGACTATGTGTTGCTGTCACAAACACTTAGCCAGTGTTCGCTGTGTAAGTATAAACACATCTGAGTCACAGTCCAGTTCAACCATAACACACCCAAAGGGCAAGAGAGAGTAAATAAACAAAGTAGCATGGATGGTATAGGGGAGAGCAGGGCAAAACATGTGTGGGTTGGTTGTTACATGGACATGTTCTTGAGATCTATGGAGGCAATAGAGATTATCCTGGTTTTATTAGCTTGCTAATCCTCTACTCACACTTTTGACTTTTGGACAAAAATATGTTTTAGCTTCACATCAGTACTAGAAGCGTTTTTCAGTTATACTATTGTGTTGATATTTCAAGGTATGTACACATAGAAGCTATCGTTTTTTCCTTTCTTCCTAGTGACTAATGGTTATCATATTTTTAAATGTCATAATGTCTGGCAGTGGTTATGAGTCAAGCAGATGTCATGTCTTTGTTGGTTACAACTGACTTACTTTTAACAAAAATTAATAAACAGCACTTTTGATGACTTTCTAAGCACACAATCAGAGCAGTGAGTGACCTGTTTCAAACTGTAACCAGATGTGTGGGTTCACTGGGAATGTCACCTGGAGTTATGATGCGACAGCACCTGTCATCTTAGCCTCCATTTGTGGTGGAAATTAATTTGTTTATGTTTGATGCATGGTCTGTTGTCGATATCTGATGAGCCAAATGAATGTACTTAACAAGTGTCAACATCCATTCGAATGTGACATAATTTGTGCACTCAGCTTAATACATGCCAATTTACAAATGTATCAACTACATAGGATAAGAATGGGCTACTGACCTTGCAAATCGATAAATGAGGATATGAAGAAGAAAGGTGATGTTTAGATCAATGGTAACTCATTAAATTGAGGACATTCCCATACACTAAAGAACAATGTTGTACTTATTTTTATTTTTGACCTCCCCCTCCCCCTCCAAAAAAAAAAAAAATTCTAAATGTAATCCTTCCATTGAAAATTGTAGGTTTGTTTGGTCCATTCTAACACAGGACTACACTGAGGTAATTTTGTATGTTTGCAATGGTTTTAAAGTTATTCCCAGCAGGTGTTACATTTTACCCTTACTGTGGGGTGTGACATACCACCCTGTTTTCCACAACCTATTATGGATGACTCGTACAACCAATATGTATATTGGTTATACAGAAATATTATCTAAGTATTTATAAAACCATGTTTTGACTCCTCATATTTTCGGAGTTGTTTAGATTCTCCATATTCTCCGGATTCTAAGAGGTGAGGGGCAAATATGCAGAGAGAGAAGCAAAACATAGCCCGTGTCCATGAATATAAGAGCAGTGTGTCTGATTACAGACAAGGACAGTCTAGACAGTGAGAGATTTAGAATACAGACTGGTCAAGAAATATATCAGTGATCTGACCACAGCCACCAAACAGATAACATCATTCAATATTTATAAATTACTCATTCATATACTCAATGACAGTCAGGGTTCATTTATTCATGAAAATTGGGCTGCTTATTTATTTTAATTACTTCTATCCTGGGATGTTATTATGGTTGATCCCCTCAGATCTCCGCATGACGGGAGAGAAGGAACACCACTGGGATGAAAAAGGAGAACTTCCTTTGCCATTGGGTCTCATGAGACAAACTCCCCACCACCGCCACCCCTTTAGACTCTCCACTCTGTCTGGGAGGCCTACACAGAGAGGCAGTGTTATTAGACTCATTATGGCCCACTGGGAGAGCAGAGACAGGGGGTGGCAACTCTAACATGCTGTTAATATCTCAAAATAGATGCACCAGGCTCCTCTAATCTAATTCTCATTGTGAGCATTACTCACTTTATGTTCTCATTACTTACCCAATTTCTTTTCTATTGCAAAGTGAGGTTTGTAAAAATGTTATTGATGAAACAGAGACATATGAAATGTGATTTTAATGACAGGATATAATTACTATTCTTAGTGGTTAGCAGTAGCAGGAAAGTAGTGGAGTGTTGGAGAGTAATCTCATTTAATTCCAAATGGCATTGAAGTGGTTATATTGCAGGTATTTTAAAGCAACATCTACTCAAAAAGAAAACATTTTTTAAGGCAAAGTTCTACAAATTTCAGCGATTGAAAGAGCAGGTGAGCTGAGCTGGCAGATACACGCACATGTGTGTCTTTGAACACATGAACACACACACACACACACACACACACACACATATATATATATATATATGAAAAGACAATTCTATACTCAGGACAAAGTGAGGAAAGTGGGGAAAAAAAGAGAATAAAAATCTCCTTCAGAAATGGCATGCACTTGTAGTGACTTCAATTACATTTGCTCATATCAGTATGAAAGTACATTCTCCAAAGCAAATTAAAACAGCTTGCTTAACCAACACCTCAGGCTATTCAATTTTGAACTGCTTTGAAATCACTTTTTTGATTCTAGCGTGAGTTCCTTACGAAAGAACTCATTCAAGTTTATTAGAAAGTGGTACAAAATGTGCACCGACTGGAACCTTGTTCAACTGAGGTGTCTATTTACCTTATATATTTTGACAAAACTCAGTCATGTTTTCTTTTGATACAATCTATATTTCTTTGTATATAAAGAATTCTTATTAACACCAAGAAGCACAGCTGTATGAATCTTTTTTTTTTTTTTCTGTGATTGTCAGAAGTCTTTCTCTCAGCTTTACCATGACTGAGACATCTAATCCAAACTATCACTAACATAGATGCTTCTCTCTCTCTCTCTCTCTCTCTCTCTCTCTCCTTCTCCTTCCATGTATCTATATAAGAGCTATGGTCAGGTTTCCAAAACCAGTCAATATTATGTGCAAAGTTCCCCCATTACCACACTTAACTGAGCATTTGATGGTTTTGATCAATGACCCGTTTCTTTCTATCAAATATTCTCAATCTTCATAATAATTTAAATTACTTTTATCACACCATCAACAGTGCTTGATGTTCCTCTTGAGATGTCAAAGGCATTACTAAAAAAAAAAAAGAAGATATTTCTTTCCGTCATAAAGTTGTCCATGTTTCATTTGTGCTCACAGGGGGCAGGACAGAATGGGCTCTTTAGTCAACTGATATTTAAGATTTAAGACTGTAGAACTATTTGGCTGGGTCAGCCCACAAATGTCATGCATTGATATATTTACTGAGTTTCATTTAAAAGATTCGTTTACAAAGGTCCTAGGAGACAGCAGTGATTTCATTTCAAAGAGGTAAATATTATACTGGACTAACATGTCAAAAATGGTGAAATGGACTTTGTGTTTTCTTTTGAAAATCTGAAAATAATACATAAGGATTGTGGTTTCCTGTGAAATCAGATGACCATGATGATTTTGGAAAAGGAAACAACTCTTTAAGGAAGTGATCTTACCATTGTCTGTGTGAAACCAAAGGTCTTGTCCATTTCCCAGGACAAATGAATTGTCTCAGACTTAGGACTAGAGTAATATTCCCCCCTTACCTTGTAGTCCACAACAGCACTCTTTCACAAAGAAGCCCCTGAGGTTCATATCTCCTTGGAAACGCTGTAGCCCCCCCACCCCACCCCCTCCCTACGCACACAGAGACCTCTCCACCACAACCTCTTCACCCTTCCCTTGGGAGGAGAGGAAGTAGATAAGAACCTACAGATGAATGCTGTGTTTGTGGCTTGGCTCTCCCAGGCCAGCAGTTCCCTCTGCACAATGTCACAGTCTTTTTCACAAAAGAAAGTCTCAGAAGAGGACTACAGATATATTCACTGTCATATGCCATTTGAAGAAAACAGGCAGAAAAATATGTGGAGACTTCTCACCCCCAGTTTATAATGACTGGAGGTAAAGATATGGCCATTCATCTCCTGCTGACACAATAAAGTATTGAAAACAGAGATTCATTACCTGTTTAAGCGAGATGTCTGGCTTTATTTGTGGCAACTGTTATGGAATAATTTACGGTTTACTCCACGTGGTCTGTTGATATCCCTTGGTGATTGCAAACTTAAGATAACTTAAGATATTATTATTATTATTTTTTACATACAGAATTTATTTCTGGGACAAATATCAGTGCTACCAATTCTACAAACGCTTATTAAAATAAAATCTGAGCACACATTCCATTTTTAGAGGGCAAAACTTCATAATCTGACAGTAATTACAATTTTATTATTGCGTCTGAGGGATCAACCGCGAAAATGTCATGTTTTTCTTCTTGGTTTCACACCTAAATGGTCAGTCTTTGGAATTTACACATACAGCTGTGTGTCCTTAACACCCCTCCCCAAAAATGGGAGAGCTCACGTGTCACCAACGTTTGTTTTAGATGTTGACTTTCATACTGCGTTATCACCATGTCTATTTTCACATTTGCGGTTGAGGAGATGGATTAGGAAGTCTGGGAAACATAGCATGACAAGACTTGTGCTTGTTTTTCTGAATGAGAGACAAGGAAGGGTAACCACTTCAACCGTTGACTTTATCTTAAACTGTTTGAGCCCCCTCTCTTTCTCTTTCTCTCTCTCTCTCTGTTGAGAGGACCCAGGAAAGAGAGAGATATGGTTTGAATACAGTAGAGAGCACCTCGCACATTAATCTGCCTGGACACTGCTGGGTAATCCTCTTTCAGAAACCCTGACCCCTGGAGGCATAGAACACAAGGCCGAGCCTGCTGATCTTATTCTGATAATAGAATAATGATAGCAATCTCCTTTGCCGTCACTCTGAACGACGTGGTATCCACCAAGCACGGTGCACCAGATAATTATGATGACAGTGCAAAAGGTCGGACTCCGTAATTGTGATAACTGTAGGAACCGCTTTGAGAAGTACTTCATCAAAAAACTCAACCACATAATCAGCGTAAGAGTTTCATTGACTTCCAGATCCATGTGGTCTCTGTCTGTCTCTCTCTCCCTCTGTCTCTCTCTCTGTCTCTGGCTCGTGTTGTGAGAGGCTTCCTGTGTGAAAGATATGTGGGTTAAGTGTTGGCTGCCTCTGAGCTGATCAGGCTAAGAGGAGATCAGGACTCATGCCTCCTGTCCTGTCCCTTCCAGAGTCGCCACAGACACGTTTATCACAGTTGTGCCCCGATCCATTTTCTCCCTATTGCTTTGATTCAAATACAAAAATACACCAAGCTGGTGTATCACCACCAACTAAAGGTGATATGATGTCAAGATAAAAATACTGTTGGAGGATATTGTGCTACGGTTCTTTTTATGTTACATGATAAAACAAGCCTTCATTTTTTTGGTCGAAACTGGGCCAAGAATATTCTTGCATTGCGTTGCTCCTCACAAAGTGAAATGTCCGAATCATTCCGGGCATACCTGAATGTTTTTCCTCCTTAGCTTACTGGTGAAATCCTTCTGCTGCTGCTTTGCTCTAAGTGTCAAAGGGCAGAATGAGAGAAACATGAACCCTTCTCCAACACAGAGACAGGAACTAGGAAAAAGTCCACCTTCACAAAGCCACTGCTTTCCAAAACACTCTTTAGGGAGGTAAGAGTTGAAGATGAGCTTTGTAGCATGTTCCTCAGCAGAAAGATCAGGTAAGTGAGATAGGAAACTTCTCTGACACCTCTCCCCCGTTTATTTCAAACCCACTTGTCAACCTTAAACCTCACTGAAGGATTAAACAAAGCCACCAAACCAGCTGGTTTCACTCCTTACCAAGTTTGACCCACATCATGTTTTAAGCTAATCCCTTTGTCAACTGATAAGCAGTGAGTACCTCTCCAGAGCTAATCCTTTGTGTCCTTTCCTTACTCGCCATCCAACCTACTGCCCCAGTCAGCCCAGCCAACGAGACTTTGCCCAGGGATATTTTGACAGTTCCATTTTGTATTCATATTTTAAATAATCGAAACCCTTCCGCAGTCTGAACCCAAATCGAAGAAGAGATTATCTCTGAGAGTTTGTCTGTGTCACATTATGTACAGCTTCTCTTGAAGTTAAAAATAAACTTCCATTATGGACTGCATCCAAACAGGGGAAGGCAGCTCACACATGCTGCTGTTCTTGGCAGTCTAAAACACAAAAACAACGTCTTAGTCCATCTAGATCCTGTTTACTGCCTAAGTGTAATGTCATTTGCATTCAAATGAATGATTTGTACCTCTTGCTTAGGTCTCAGTATATATCAAGGCATCCAAACTCTCTGGATTGAAGTTGTCTGACTACAAAGATGGTGCATTAGCAGTTACTCCATTCTGTCTGCTGATCGGATGTGAGCGAATCCCTTTGTGGGAAGCAATTCCACGAGTTGTTTGAAGTCTGCCTCACGACAGATGGGGAATAACAGGAGGCAAGAGCGTGTGACACACTTCTTCCTCTTGTCTGTGCAGCAGACACAGTGGCACTGATGGGGTATGGGACAGTAAGGGGATAGACCGTCTAGACTTGTCCTTGAAGAGATAACACTAGGCACGTTCTAGAGAACATTGTATGACCACTTAACAAGACCTCTCTCCTCTACAGTGGAAATGGCCACATCTAGATGATATCAGCAATGCCTGGAGAAGGTGCAGAATATTGACAACACAGAGCATTTCATGGTTTGGTTCCTGGCATGACTGGTGTTTTGATGTGTGACTCAACTGTTTCTGAGTCTGTCCCTGTTTCTATCACACCCCACCCCTCCGCCCCCCCACCCCAAAACCTCCTGGTGAGACACACCTAGAGAACACACACTACTCTGAGCTTTTAATCAAACACCTCTGGAAAAGTCTTTCAGGTTTTAGCAGCTGTCCCACTTTGTCCAATGAGGTGTGACTGGATGGCCGCCAGAGTCCCGTCACAAATGCCTAACACACAGCTCAACGGAGAAGAGAGGAGATCAAGGCAGATGTGAAAAGCGCCAATGGCTTTTTAGCGCCGCTCTCACAGGCATACTGCAGATGCCATTCGGGGTCGCTGCAGTGTAAATACACTCAAAAAAAAAAAAAAAACTGCCAAGCTGGGGTGCCTCTGCTTGCAGGGAAAGACACAGTCTGAGAAAAGTCTGTGAGTGTGTTTTGGTTTCAAACACAAGGTCACGTGAAGGGCGAGGTCTAGACCCCCCAGGAAACAGGCTGCATCCCACAGCATAGCTTCAGCACTTTGCTCTCACTACTTGCTGTGAGGACCCTTCTTGTCAGTTAGCATCTTTTTACATTTTTTTTTAACTATCCCCACTTTCTGAAGGATGAAAAAGGAGAGATCATGGATCTTAAACATAAGGGAAAATGAGTGTCCTGCAGAGTCATTCTCTCTCAGTTATGGGGTTGAGAGAGAGAGAGAGAGAGTGAGAGTGAAAAAGAGAGAGAAAAAGTGGTCAAGTGTTTGGCTAAAACTTAATCTGGAAACAAGCCGTCATAAGACAGGGTAACAGATCAGTTGTTAAGTGAGTTGTTCCCAAACACTACCATGACAATCACCCTATTCAATGATCATGCTGAAGGCATTTCCTTCATTTACTCTTACTGTTAACAAGCCCTTTCCCAGACATTCCCCATAAAAATGCTACGTAACAGAGGCAGAGTCAAATCTATAGATTTATTCACATGTGCCCCCTGGTCAGCTTGCCCACAAAATCCATTAGGCAGGTTTACCTCATTGTCATTCTTGACGTAGAACATGTAGCTCTGCGTTTTTTCGTGGCTGTGAATTGTACATTGTCTTTAGCACGGCACGCTGCCCTGAATAAGGCCGTCTACTCGGAATAAATGATGTTAATAATCACAGGCCGTGAGTGTCCACTAACGTGCCCGGGGAGATAAGTGAGAGGAGGAGGCGGTGGGTGGGGGGTTTTCCAATCATCCGTTTGCCCATGCCTACCCCCATAGCTCCCCCCAAGGCAGATGATAATGTGGGTTTAAACTACGGCGCGGGAGGGTAATGGGATTGCGGAGGCAAAAGCCCCCCACTGGGTAAGCTCTCTAGATACCGGCTTTGACCCCTCCCTGGTGACTGGCGGCTGTTGCTGCAGTTGACAGAAGGCTAGGGGCAGAGAGAGGAGGAAGGGGAACTGGTGGTGGGGGGTGGCGGGGGGGGCAGGAGATATAGATGTCTAGAGAAAGGGGAAAGTGAGGTAAAGTCTGGGTAAAGGGAGCCAAGATTGTGGTAGAACAGAGCTTTATATTTGCTCAACAAATCTTCTGCGAGCCAGACTTGTGTTGACAACAGTGATAGGAGTTCAGTAGGTCTACGGGGAATGACCAGTTTCGATTCAGTGTGCTTTACACTTGCTCTATAAGACTGGTCTGTAGAAGACTGGAGGCTTCCATTTACTATGTTCACATCTCCTACATTTTTCCCATTAGTTTGTGACAGATTTACAAATTCTGTACGAGTCTCAAGACTTCGATTACTATCATTTCCCTTTTAAAACACCAATTCAACACTACCTGCATACCTAGTCTGACCTTGACTTTGCAAAAATACGGATGGAAGAGGGGTCATTTTCCCTGGCCACTGTTTTCTCATCTTCAACAAGGTCAAGAACAATGCGACCCCCCATCAACTATCATAGATCTTCTGTCAGCTTGAAGGTGTTCTTTCTCCCCTTCCCTCAGTCATGCACGCAAAAAGGTTATTATAAAGAGACTCTTTTGTTTTTGCCAAGTTAGTAGTGCGACAATAAACCATTAATTCTCCTTTGTGGTTGCTTGTTTTTTTTTTTCCTGTTTACTCTGTAAATGAAGCCAGGGAGGTTCCTCTCTCCCTCTCTCTCTCTCTGGCTTAAATAAGATATTCGGTCCTTTTCCTGAGCCCTGGCATCTGACAAGCAAAGCTGCAGTCATGTTCAGATTTAGATAATGTAGCCAGGTAAGCGCTTCCACGATGCCCCACATATTTCTTTTTTAAAACCTCCCTCCACTGATAAAGAGAGAGAAAGAGAGAGAGAGAGAGAGAGAGAGAGAGAGGGAGAGAGACAGAGGGGAGGGGTTGCATTTTCAAAGGTGGTGATGGTGGTGATGGAGGATATTTCGAGTGTGCCTGCTGATACTGCAGAGGTGGAATCAAATGACAGACAGAACAATTACTGCAGAGTTGCTCTGTTGGGGGGCTGGCAACTCTGCTGTCTTCCTCTCCAAAACAGTCTTTCACTGGAAAAAAAAAAAAGCTGAGTTGTTTCAATGCTTATATCCCTACACAAAGAAAAAATGATGATCACTCTGTAGTGTGTGTAACGGCTTATTCCTAATCCACTTGAGAAATGGAAAGCATCTTTAAAGAAAGTGCTGCAATTCTGATTCTGAGGATACAGACATACTGACCATGTATCATATAACCATGTGATGCTATAAACAGCCTGGATTTCATAAATATTTTGTTGGACTGGTTTAAGTTTGGGGCAGATGGCAGTAGCTTTTGAACAATTTGACTCCCTCTACGCTGCACCATTGATAAAAGCACTTGGACTGGGTTTATGTTTATTTAAACTAATGGGAGTGGCAAAGGCCTCTGGAGAGAGATTTATTTTCCGTAGCACTCCCCAGACAGCCCACACCAGGAGGTATTACTCTGCCCAGTAAAGTACAAGGCTTTGAGACAATATGTGTGCGTGTTACTATGTGATAGTGTATCAAGCAAACCAATGGGTGTGTCAAAGAGAGACACAATTACAGAGGGAGAGGGACTGCCACATGCACACCCCCCATCTCTGTCTCTCTCTCTCTCTCTCTCTCACACTTGTACAATCTCCAGTGGAGAGCTGTAATTTAGCTGCGGCCACGGCCTAGAATTTCCCCCCTTTCCTGCAAAGGCTTTCATGTCAGATATGTGGGTTGGCAGAGAGGAGCAACGCAACTTTTTCAGCAAGACTACAATCAGCCCTGTGCACACATACACACACACACACACACACACACACACACACACACACACACACGCACGCACACACACGCACACACACATACTTTCACAGACACACCCAGTTAACCTCTAAACAGGTGATCATTATCACTACAGCAGAAGTCCGAATTCCTGATACTTAATTGCTTTGGTAATGGAGCCTCTCCTGATGGCACAGATCTATCTAGTTCCCTTAGCAACTGTTCTGGGACTCATTTTCTGCAGGAGAAGTGCCCTCACATTAGTGAAAAGGTCTCTCATCACCACCATGCCTGTCCAAATGAAAAAAGAGAGCTGGGACATTATCACCTCAAATGAGATGAGAAACATTCACAAATAGAGAGCAGGAGTCCAGAGTGAAGGAGTGTTAACTGTACAAACATATGACAGACAGAATGGGCACATTCTGGAAACTTCAAAACTTCTCTTTAAAGAGAATAACAATACAAAGCACAGAAATAGTGATCTACAGTGTGTGACCAACAGAAGTTTGTCCTCAAATCTCTTCTTACAGATTTTTGTTTGTTTGTTTGTTTGTTTTTTAAAGAACACAGGAATATGCTTTGTGATTACTTTGTGGTTAAGTAAGATTTAGATAAGATAAGATAAGACATCCACACAGATTAGCCAACACACATTAAATAAGTATATATATTTATATTTATATATATATATATATATATATAGTCATTTATTTGATATTTAAACCCACTAAAAAGTTGTCAGTACAACTTTTGAATGAAAGGCACAGTAAAATCAGACACTGCTGATATAATACTCAAATGAAGGGGGAAAAAAATTACAGTACAAAAAGCAGACAGTTATTTATGCACAGATAAATCCCTCCCACTCCCACACTTACAGGGGCAGGCCATCCTAACAAAGTCTGAATCAAGGAAATGAGGAGATTTAGAGTGACAATGGACAAACTGCACACATTGCTTTTCCAAATTAAAACAGGCTTGTCAGCCCGGAAATGGGGAAAAAGCAACAACTTGTTAAATTGAATTCCTTTTTTTACATCCATAATTCGCACAGAGAAGGTGTAAATAACTCAAATGTGTTTGTAATCAGACTTGACAACATACCGTTTTTATATTAAGGGTAATCCTACAAATGCTTTGAGTCAGAACTTTCATTCTTAATTATCAGTTGATGACACATTAGGGACTTGATTCAGTTCATTGGTCCAACAAGTGCAAAAATCAAACCAATCATTAGAAGTCCAGAAAGAAAGAGGAAAAAAAAAAACACGGTGGTTTGAAATAACTGATGCTGAGTGTTAGGGACATCCAATTAAATTTTGATAAATTTAATTTTCAGGCTTGTGAAATTAAAACGTAAAATACCAGTGCAAGTTTTGTTTTTTGTTTTTTTGCATGTATACGCAGATACCCACTCTGGTTCTTTCTAAATGGTCACGTGATAATGCTGCACTGGGCCTCTATAAGGGGGAAAAGGCCATTACTTCTCATGAATGGCCAATTAGAGAGACTGGTACTCCTTTATTGCAACAGCAATGCACCATTCAGACTCATTTCCGCTTACACTGGACTTAGCTTATTAATGCCAGCAAAATAATACGAATTAAATAACTTTGCCATTTTCTCTTCGGACAGACTCTCACTGCTCTAGTGTTCCTCGGGCGTTTCTGAAGTGTTTATTTTAACATTAAGCAATGGGATTGCTCCTAAGGTACAGCCTTTTTGTTTTGTTTTGTTGTTTTTTTTTACTTACATAAAGCCAAACTCTTTGGTATGTCCAAAACAACTGCGACACATGAGCCTCTACATTTTCTCTATCTCTCTCCCCCCCCCCCCCCCCCTCTATTCCTATGTACACATTTTTTCCTTAACATGGTCAAACATTTTGAGAAATGTTGATTGCCAAACTCAAAGTGAGTCAAAGTGATTCCCTTAAGTAAAAGACACTAAGACATGCCCCTCTCACATGTACAGGCAGCTTGCCCACCTACCTGCTTTCAAATGGGCATTTCCAGCTGCCTTAGAGGGTGTGTTCACAAAATCTGAAACTCCTTGGAAGATCGATGCAAGCCCTGTCTTCAACACGGAGTATACCCCAACACCCAAAATAATTAACATAAGCTCTTAGATGAGCTCTAAGTCAATGTAAGCAACACAAGAGTCCAATTCCAAATGAAAGTATGAGATCCTGATGGGCAAATTAGCACGAAGAAGATGACCACAGTTCCAAAACGATGATGTGTCTGAAAAGCTAAGTTTAGCATTGAGCTTTGAGCTTCAGCTTCTGATTTCACTTCCTTTACCAGTGGCTCCAAAAGAGACTGTCTACGGTGGTAAGAATCCTATTAGACACTGGATAGAGCTTCTAAAAGTCAAAAGGGGTTGTGATGTAAACTCAAATGAGCTGTTTTGGTTCTTTTCTCTTTTTTTTTTTATCTCTTTTTTTCCTACGACTGTGATTCAGGTAAACAAACACGAGCTGACACGTTGAGGGAGGGACGTCGATGGAGAAGTGGGAACAGGGTTTTCGAAGATCAGCGAGGACACTGCCGCCCTGGCTGAGGTGGCGGCCAGCGCCGAAACTGTTCATTACCTGGCCGGGGTGCTTAACTGGGTGAGGTACTCGCGCAGTTCTTTAGCTGCCTGGAAGCGTCCATAGCGCTTCTTGGGGTTGGCACACTCGTCTAGCAGGGCCTCCAACTGTCCATCTTTGGCTACGTGCGGCGGCGGGTTGTGGAGGAGGCCGCCGGAACTTCCGCGCCACGTCGCGTACCGTGAGAGAAGGTTCTGGCAGATGGCGTAGTAGTTGTGATCGACGGTAACCCGGGAACACAGCACATCCTTGGAGAAGGAGAGGCATGCCTCCTTGTCGCACTCCTCGAATTTGCTCTCATACCACACGTCGTAGTTCTCTGGCTTATCTGTGAGGAAAGAGGGGGAGGAGAGAAAATTTGTAAGGTAGGTAGGGTCTACCGGGAAGTTCAACCTCTTTTTAATGCATTTCAAAATCATGAAATATATGGAGAAAAAAAATGTATAGATTTTCAAAATACAACTAAAAAAAAACAGGCGCAACATTACATTTTGTCCGAGCACAAAAGCAATTATGAGGATGCATCTAGAATACAGTCTGTCCTTTTCTTAATGAAAACAAAGGAATCGGTCTCCTCCCCCAAGCCCCCCCCCCAAAAAAAAAACCACACCATATCGTTGATCCATACCACTTCAGCACTGCTGTTATTTCTTTAGAGCCTCAGTAACCAGAGCAAATAAATAACATTTCCAATGATGGGGGAAAAAAAAAACTCGTTGGGGTTGCGTTAACAGGCAAATCAATGGAAACTGAGACTCTGGGGATGCTAGCCCATAATCAGTACTACCGTGGCTTAATGCACTCCTGCACAAACACCCCTCCCTCACCTCTTATGACTCAATCAAACTTTTACGGCCTTTCAGAGAGGCTGGGGGGCCCCAGGCACCGGTCCCCTCAGCCCAATCAATGACCCCCTGGATGAAGACGGATGTGTGTGAGCTCAGGAAAGGAGTGGTGAGGAGAAGCCAATTACCCACACTACACCTCACAGTGACTGGCAGTCGGCATCAGAGGTGACCGCTGTCCATACAGAAATGTGTTTCATTAGACTCTACTATGCTACTACACAGATGAGAGATGGGAATGTGTGTGCGTGCGCGTGTGCGTGTGTGTGCGTGAGCGCATGTTTCACCAGGATAAAAATGAGTAGAGTAAGAAAATATATTCCCTAATTTGCAATATTTGAGGAATGCTTCACAGCTGTCCTCCAAAACAAAGTCTACGTAACCTTCGCCTCAAAAAATACCACAGCAGCAGAGTGCATTTGGCTATACAAATCACCTCGTTTCCAATGCAAATCAGCTGCTGTCATCTCCTATCCTCCCGATATTTCTCACACCCAACACGTCCATACTCCGCAGTCACAAACACACGCGCATACATGTAGATGCACATACCCTCTGATTCTGAGAGTAAGAGAGAAGTCTACCCATTTACAGGATGTGGGAGAGCGCTGGAGAGCATGTTTGTATTCCCAGGGAACGCTTTGGGAAGAGTTTGACTCAGAGCATTCAGTCAAGCTGAGCTTTCCTCAAGCATTAATTCATTTAAGGTTCAACCCTTGTGTGCTTCACAAACATGCAGTACCCAGGGGCCCAGGTCAGTGTGCTAGAGAGAGTCTCTAATTGTCATTAGGGCTTTTAAATGTTTCTCCCTCTCTCTTTTTTTAATTAATTTATTTTTTTAAGTCACTTTATTCCCATTGATAAATGAACCCACAGAGAGACAGCATTTTAGACCCTGCATGTGTCTGAATAAAATTCAATTTCACATTATTCCTTCCGCCTGGACATTAATGCAGGCGATAATTTTTTAAATGCATTTTCTTTGATACTAATAATCCCCTACTAAAAGCCACAACACTACATAACCAAATACCAGTTATGTGAGAGAAGATTTTAAAAACGCTACTTTAATACTTTTCCTGACAAACTGACCTAGTGAGGAGATGACGCTTGATTTGCAATGCCAGAGGTGTTTTTTGCTCTGTAAAGGGGAGGCTGACCTTGCGAACACACTTTCTCTCTCTTGAGTGGGCCAGACTGACAGCACTGTTCTGTAAGGCTTTTGACAGCATGACAAGTCCTCCGTTCAGGAGGGACTAAATTGGTGTCGTTCTGTCCTCACGTATCTCTCGCTCACACACACACAGACACACACAGAGTCCATCTGCTTTGTGCCAAACTTTGTACTATGGTCTGTGGTCTGATGTTTAGACTCTGTCTAACTGATATATCACCCTAAACAAACACATCACATGAGACACTTCCACACATCTTGGGAAAACTAAACAGGAAAAAAAAAAGCAGGACCGTGTGCGGTTATATTATCAGCTGCTCTTTACATAATGTCAATATGAAAGGTGACTGTAGCTGATGCAAAATATAGGTACATCTCATTGTCTGAGCTTTGTAGTGTTTCACAGTGAACAAACATGAGAGAAAACGTGAGAGACCAACTCTCCCACAATCTTGTCATCCATAGATCTGTTCATCTCTCTGATAGCAAAGAAAACACAGTCTGTGTGCTTAAATATATTACTCCTGGAGAGGTGAAAATCCCTCGATCTATACACACATTTAGATACCTGCTCTAAAAGTAAAGATGTACTCCAAAGTCGTAATACCAAAGAGTGATCTAAAGAACAGATACAGATGTTTCATGGGGGGGGGGGATTGTTCCGTCTATGGAATATAGGAGATACTGTGGGGTCACAACTTATTATAATCTGAGGCCAAATCCAGCATGTTTAACAGGGAGGAAAATCAGTGCAGCTGACCTGAATCATAAGCCCTTAAGAACGCCATGAGTTAGAGATAGTGGAAAAGAGAGAAAAAAAAAAGAAACAAACAGAAAGAAAAAAAATGGAGGGCTACTCACTCTGTTTGATTAGACGTTTGTCAGCCACTACCACGTTCTCAGCGTCCACTACGATGACTTTCCCGTCCCGCGGGCCTACGGCGAAGTTGTCGAAGCTCACGTCCAGGAGGTAGAGGCCGAAGTCAAAGTCATTGTTGGTCAGCTGCTCGGCGATGTCCATCAGCTGTTTGGCCAGGTCCACCCGTTTCTCCCACGGAGCGTCGTAAAAGCTCCACAGCTCCTCCCCCACGTAATTGACGGCTACCATGCGGCCGCAGGCTCCCAGGTACTTGGCAAACGGCCAGCCTTCGTCTGACGGAAAGCTCTGCAGAAACACGGGAAGGAGAGAGAGAGAGAGGTGTGAAAACGAGAGATTTATAGTAACGCGCTGCTGGAGTGGACTGAAAGAACGGGCCCAGGTATGTCTGAGTCACCGCAGAGGCCAAATTAAATGGTCTTTGTAATGCAAGCGTGTAAACAGGCCGGTAAGTTAATATTTTAATGAACCCTGCTTACAGCTCCGACGCCGAGGTAATTCAGACTACAAAAGCATTTGACTTGGCTTCACTCACTTCTGCTGTGTGTCTAAAAGCTGTCTAACAGCAGAGTCCTCTATAATAGAATTACCTGACCAGGAACAGGAAGGTCTTTCTCAAACATTATTAATACAATCCTAGAATGCTGAAAACACTTGCCATTTTTATCAATATTTGTTGTTTCTCCCCTCATTCATTATATACGCAGAGGTTGCTTCGATCTGGAGAGAGAGGTTTGCAATCTTTTTTAATGCAGATGCGCTCACACACACACGCGCGCACGCACACAAACCGAGACACAGATGGACGCGCGCACACACACACACACGCCTCAAATGAGGCGAGTAAAGTAGCCCGGGCTGAGTAAGAGCTCTGATCTCCCAGGGCCTTGAGTGGGCCTGTCTCATTACCGTTCCTCGTTCCTGTGCCGCTCTCCGTATAAGGGCAGAGGAAACTGCATATGAGAGAGCCCAAATTAGAGAGAAGAGAATGAAAAACAAACATGCTTGTACGACGGCTGACTGAACGCTCGAGATCATATCAAGTCGGGTTGATTCTATCGCTGTGCCACTCGTGATTTTTAATGATCCCCTTTAAAATAAGTCGTCCTTCGTGCTGCTTTCAGGCGGGAAAGTAAAAAAATATATGTATAAATAAAAGGCTGCAGGGACGTGGTGTGGGTTTGGCGTTTCATCCTGTCTTCCATGCTACACTAATGAATCTCTCAGGCTTCGCTCATATTGGAGACTGGGTGTTTCACATAGGAAAAGGTGTGGATACCTATGGATTCTCTCTACCATTTCACGGCGGTGGAAATCTATCCGGCACATTTGATTGGGAGGAGAAGGTCGTTAATGTTTAATGTGGGCTCTCATGAATATTTCAAAATACACATATTATTTAAAAACACACACTCTGACAGGTGGAGGGGGTTGGGTGTATTAATATTGGGCGCATTCAAGACACAATTTGGTCTGGAGTCATTTTCATTAGCTGGCGGTGAGGAATAGATAAGTGAGCAAAACTACTCTGTTCTTACTTTCTGCTCAAGGCTATTGCACTGAACCTTCACACTGAATCTACCCGTCTCTCTGTCTATCACTCCATAGCACTCTTACAGGCAGTGGAGCAATCTGAAACTTTGACTCTTTGTGTGGAAGCCTCAGCAGGGAAAAGGGGGCCATGGGTAAATGATAAAAAGTCAAACTGCTGAAGGTACAAACAAAACAACTTGATAAACATGTTCACCATACAAACTCTAAGAGTAGACACACACACACACACACGGTCACACTGCATTTAACCAGCCAGCCCCCAGCATATACAGAAACGGTACTAATTATAACCCTGCAAACTGTTAAACAAACCATAATCAAAGCATTAGCTTACTCTCCATATGATTACCAATTAATGGTAGCCATAAGCAGTGCTTCTGGCAGTGCTGTAAGTGCAGGCTGTGAGAGAGGAGAGGGACTTGGTCAATAAGAGATCAGTTGGTCAATCAAACTGAGAACTGGCCAGTCTTAGAGCACGGCTCTCTTCCAGCAAAGCTTCCTGTGCAATTCAATCAAGCCAGCTCAGCTTCAAAGGAGGACAACCAGGAGAGAGAGAGAGAGAGAGAGAGAGGGGGGGGGGAAGAGATAGTCAGGAAGAGAGAGAGGAAGAGAGCAAGCGAGACAGTGAGAGAGTAAAACAAAGGGAGGGAGAGGGGGAGAGCAAGAGAGACGAATGGAGGAGTCTGCAATCATCAAACAGTGTGTCAAGGAGGAAAGGAGTTAAAAAATTCATGGCAGGCCAGCAGCTAACGTGTGGGGTTTTGTTGCCGGTGTGCTTTGTAAATGAGAGCTGGGGCCAGGTTCTCTCTCTCTCTCTCTCTCTCTACCCCTCTCTCTTTCTCTCTCCTTCAAAAAGACCTGACTAAGGAAAGCCCTGGAGCTCATCTCCCCAACATTGTCAGCATCGCTTATGAAAATGCCTTGACGTTGCCCGTTTTTTCCGAGCTCTGCGAACACGGCCAGAGCAAAAGCGTCATTCTGCATGACGTGAGGTTGGCGCTAATGAATCCATGCATAACTTCCCTACAGAGCGTTAAGTTCACTCGGTTTGCGTCTAACAGGGGAACTTTTTGCTGTAATTGTGTTCTTGATGAAGTAATTCTGTTTAAGGCGTAACGTGGGAGCGCAGAGGCCGCCTACAGGGGGGCTGATAAATGCTCGGCGCGCCCAACCAATCACGTTCCCCGAGTGGTCTTTAAATGGCAAACCGGGTAGAAGTCATTAATGTTGCCGATGAGGCGTTGAAGTAGTGAAATAAATTGGAAACTGGAGGCTCATATAACATCCACTGCACTTTATTTAAAAACAGGTAAGAAAAAAAAAAAATGAGACTCTGTGTGTGTGTGTGTGTGTGTGTGTGTGTGTGTGTGTGTGTGTGTGAGAGAGAGAGAGAGAGAAGGTGGAGATAGGGTGTTGAGAAGTGCTGAAGCACAGAAGGCCATATGACATCACCTTTCTTCTTTCTCTTCAGAGCATCATGTGTTAAGTGTTAAGACACTTTCACACAAAGCTTACAAACAAAGCATATTGGGTGAGGTCAGGCATTCATCTATACAAACAAAGCTTCAGCTCTGACTTCTCCTCGCTACCTCTGGCTCTAGAAGACACAATATAAAACATTAAGTTTTTAATCTATTGTGCGTCTCTGACCTTCTTTAAATACTTCAAGGAAGAATATGGTCAAAAGCAACATGTCTCTCCTGAAGACTTGTGTAAGTCATCACTTGCTCTGAAGTAAGGGAAAAAAATACTAGAATTGTCAAAGTAACAACATCTACCACTGAGCAAAAAAGGACAGGTTGGAGCGCTATTCTGGAAGTTAAGAATGAAAAATGTGTACCATGCAGATGAACGGGAGAAGTCTAACATGGTCGTAAAGAATGCTGGTGAGTGACAGGAGTTAAGAGGAACAAAATGAAAGATCATGTTTACTTTGACTAACAGAAGGGCTGTGAGTTATCAAGCATGTGTGTGTGAATGAGGAAGGGAGATGAAGAGACACGCAGAGAGAGGGAGAGCAAGAGAGAGAGATAGGGAGAGCGAGAGAAAGAGAGAGAGAGCGAGAGAGAGAGAGAGAGAGAGGGAGAGAGGGAGAGAGGGAGAGAGCGAGAGAGAGAGAGAGAGAGAGAGAGTGTTTGAGCATGCTGAATGTTGTGCACCCACCTCTAATATGCTGAGAGGCATCTCACCCTTCTGAAAATGAAACACGCTCTCAGACAAATGGCCTGCCTCCAGAGGAGAGGATGAAACGAAAGGAGCGAAATGCCCAGGAACACACACCTGCGACCTGACATCTGCTCACAATAGCATGCCCTTCCAAAGAGATACCCCGTGGGAGGGAGAGAGAGTGTGAGTGTGAGTGTGCGCGCGCGTGTGTGTGTGTGTGTGTGTGTCCGTGTGTTTGATGACCAAAACGTGACTGGGTAGATTACACATATTCGTCTGCCAAAAACAGCTTCTGAAGTCCCTCTGCGTAGCTCCCCCAGTTAAAAATCACTTGTGTGTTCAGTCATCTGTGTTACAGACGCTTCATCGCTCTTCATTCACTCCACAGGAAAAGACGGTGTGATAAAAAATATAGCCATGCTCACATGCCCACCACAACTTAAGCCTCATTATAGACAACAGCAATTAGCACTACGTGTGAAGCTCTTTTCATGTGGGCAGCAGAGACTAGCCCAACATTTCAAAAGCTCTGACAGGGTGTGGTGAAATTCTCTGCATTTTCTGCCCTCGTCAATCCCTCTGCTTCACAACAAACACGTCTGGGCAAGCATTTAGCGTCCGTGTGTTGGTGTGTTTCACAAAGAATGGCGCAAAACTCTCAGACAACAAACCATGCCGCTGAAACCAACTCCTCTACTCACTGCGAAAGACATATTACATCGCCTGACACCATCCAGTAAAGGATAACATGTTCTAAAAATAAGTGGATTTAAACCCAAAAGGCAGCAGAAGGGGGATTCTTATCTGGACCTGTTCTTCACTTTAAACATCTGCCCTTTCCTCTCAAACTTTTGCTGTTGACCTTCACTGCATGGGAAGAGAAAAGCGTGGCGTTGTACTGTCTGGCATTTTGCTGGCCATTAAAGTTTAAAACCCAGTCAGTCCACAGAGAATGCCCGTTCCTTAGGGGATCCTCACTAATCCCAGTCCCTGGCAGGCACCACCACCCAAAAAACCAGACATCCCCCCCCCCTCCACCCCACCCCGCTTGGCTGTTCCATCTAGACGCTCACTATACTGAACACGTGGCTAGTGCAAACCATGAGGGAGGACAGAGAAACAGAAAGGTGGGAGGACAGAGAGAGAGCACAAGAGAGCAAGAGAGGGAGGAGAGAGGGAGGAGGGAGGGAGGGAGGGAGAAGGAAACGGAGCAGGAGGGAAAGAGAGAGTGAGAGGGAAAGAGAGAAAGGAGTGGAGAGATCAGCCCAAGTTGAGGAGGCATCTGGTCCTTGTGAGACACAGATTGTTAGGTCTAAGTTTACGGCTCCATTTCCTGAGTGGAGAGGCTGAATGAAGCAGGGCTTGACGGCCAGGACCGAACATCGTGAGCTGGTTCTTGAGGATCTGAGCCAGGTCAAAGCTACGGCAATGCCTCCAGACTGGGCTGTAAGTCTTACTCGCTTGAGGTGTGAGGTTCATGAAGTTATGGGATGGCAGGGACCCACCTCTCTCTGGTCTTACACACTGAGCCAGTATTCAGCGCAAGCGATATCGCCGACTTCCAGACAGAGACAACAAACCAAGCATTGGACCTGACAGGCCCCTGGCAGAATTAGAGGTCTGAGAGAAGTGTCTCATAGACTGGTGAAAAGCTTATGAAAAACCAGTTACGTCAGTTTGTGTCAGGACCAGTCAGTTGTCTCTTTACAAGCTGCTAGAAATATCTAATGAAGTCTAGAATTTTAGTTTGAAGAAACATTTTACAAATTGTCAAGCAGTAACAAGCTTGCAGACCTTCAACCGGTGCTTAACCTTCTGCTGACTTGTTTTACGATAAAAAGAAAAAAGCATGCAAGCCTTAACCGAAAGCTAGCCAACGGGGGTAAAGCTTGCTTTATTAACTCATATGATTTCCTTAAAATGGCTGGTGATGGATCTGGGCATGTCACAGTCCTGCTGTGTCTGACTGCCACACAAATGCATTCTGGGAGGCAGGCACCGGGAGGGCAACAGCAGAAAACAGTGGGAGAGAGAGAGAGAAGGTCTCCAAGAACAGCCACGGGCATTTCCTTAACCAAACACAGCTGCTGCATGTATGTATGTGTGTGTGTGTGTGTGTGTGTGTGTGGAAAGGATTAGGCTGTGCATGAGGCCAAGCCTATTCATAAAGGAACACTCTGTGAGTAAGACAGACAGACAGACACACACACACACACACACACACACACACACACACACACCACCTACCAGCCACCTTTCTTCTTCAGACCATCCACCCATCCAGGGATGACAGCCAAAGAGGAACAGTCCAAATCAATTCTTTCAGTTACTCTAACAGGATTCAGTCTGCTCAGTCAAAGCTATGACTGTTCCTCAATTGTCAGAGTCCGTCTGTGAGCACTTAAACCAGGCTAAGTGTCTAAACACAAGCCTATGTAAAAACCAACAGACCACCAATAAAGGTGATCTAATTAGAGACTAGAGCTTAAATGGGATTTGCAGAGAACTTTGCTCACATTGTTGAGCCATTGACAAATCAGAGAATGCATTAGAAGAAGGTCAACCAGCTACTAGGTGACAATTTTAACAAAATATACCGCTGTAACATTTGCAATTAAAATTTTAAAAAAAGTATGTAATCAAGAAGAAAAAAGCCTAATGGGCTAAGGAGGACAATCAGATTTATTGAGTTTAAGGAGATTTATGGTTAATCTTATTTGAGGACCAGAGATGTGATTCCACTCTAAACTGATTAAGTCAACAGAACAGAAAATGCCTTTGTCAAAAAGAACATTACCATTACCTGTGTTTACTCAAAGCTTCCTGAACTACCGCATCCATGAAGGTTGCAGTTGAAACAAAACGCAGCAAGGATAAGCAGAGACTGTCTATGCACAAAGAGGTTTCCGCTGGGGTTTTTCTTTTTTTTTTTTTTGGTTTTGTTTTGGGGTTGTTGTTTTTTTTTTTTCCCTTGTACTTGCCATTTCCCTCCTCTGAGGAGACGACCTTGCATTTGATTTCTGGTGCTCTCAAAAAGGAAAGCATTAAAGGTGACATGCCGCTGTTTTGTTTTAGTTTTTTCTCTTGTGCCGCAGCAACTGAATACACTGTGTGTAAGGGATGTGTGTGTGTGTGTGTGTCAGGTGGAAGAGAGAGTGTCTCGATGAACAGATTTAGGTCTGGGGGAAACAAGTCCACCCTTGACTGAGTTACCCCCACAGGCCTGTCATGTTGAGTTGTCAGGGTGACTGAGCAGACAGCCCTGCACTAACATAAGCTGGCTAGCACAGTCACATGCTTACGGCTAACCAGGCTTGACTATGTAAAAAGAAAAAAAAAAAAGAAAAAAAGGTGGTTGAAGTGAACGAAAAGAAAAACGAATAAACGGACACTTTTTTTTTATATATCCATCTTTAATCTTACGATGGGACAAAAATCTCTAACGTCTGCTATGTTTCAAAAGAGACACAGAGCAGTAAAAATGAATAGACTGTAAGGCTCTCGTGATTTAAACCGAGGGGAAGATGTGTTATTGCAGAAAGGGGGAAAAAAAAAAAAAAAAGATTTAAATACACACAGGGTGTTTGTTGGCATCTGCATTTCATGGACCACTACAGCTAAGATAAAACAGACAACAGGGGCTTTAACGTCTCACAAGGATTTTCATGTTCCTTTACCTTCATTTTGTGCTCTAAAAATATTTATTCCCTGAAGTAAAATTTACGTTACACGTGACTGAGTCAGGAGAGCACGCTGCTATTCCTGAGAGTACATAGAAAGCGTGTTGTGGGCCAACCTCAAAACAGCTCTGAGGATTGTTTTCCACTGACAAAGAGGGCCTGGTTTCTCACACAGCAAACCGGGAGGGGGCAAATTTACTGCCAGTAGCTTCACAGTAGAGACTGGAAACTGAGGAAGCGGTGAATGAAGCAGAGTGCTGCTTCAGTTCTACACAAAGTGGAAAAAGTGTGGGGTGAGAGAAAGAGACAGAGACAGAGGTGAATGATAAAAGCACAAAGTTCCTAAAAGATTTCATTTCTTGATATGTCTGGGTGTCAGAGGTTGAAGACAGTAGCGCTTGTGTCCGAGAGGAGGTAAAGTGTGAAGCTTTGGGCTTATAAAACACCCAGAGCACAGCAGGGCATCCATGTTTTAGTGCAAAGTCTCCACAGAAATCATGAATTCTTCATGGTCTGTAGCAATCCCTCCCCCTAACCTTCTTCAAACGTTCCTCCATATCTGTTTTTTTCCCCCCTTCTCTCTCTCTCTCTCTCTCCCCTTTCCTCGACTCCTCTGAGTGAACACATTTGTGAAGCCCTCAGGTGCTGTTCTCGGTTAGCTCTTCCTGTGCTCTGTGCATTCAGCTTGCCCATAATCCAATCTCTCACCCTGTGCAGAGAATCCCAGGAAGCAAGGATTCCCAATGCCATTAGTTCATAAGTTCAGAATGGAACCAACAATTCATGAGGACTCGCAGACGCACAACCAAACGGCAGAGTCAGTCAGTCAGTGTGAGGTATGTGAGAGCGTGCGTGCGTGTGTGTGTGTGTGTGTGTGTGTGTGTGTTGGATCGGGGTTTGGGCTAAAATTCAGAAGGCTTATGCAGTCAGATGCAATGTGAGATCAAGATCAAGACCATGACAGAGAGAAGGAGAGACTGCACACAGCTAATCAGATTTTATAGATTGGAATCACCAAAGGACTGATCTTGCCTTTGTCTGTCCAAATGCCTAAGGGTGTCAGGGTGCCTGGTTGATGGATTGGAGGTCAGTTCAGACACTGAACATCTTCACATAGCCATCCTTTTGTTGTTCTAGCCCTTCTCAGGCAGCGGTCAATGCCAGATGAAATTGGAATTGATTGCCCAGTTGTAAATCAGTCTGGGAAACATAGGCAGATAGTGAAGTTTTATATCTATCACCACCATTTCAACTCAGAGCCATTTGAAATGACAGGAAATATCATAGATGATGATATCACAGACATATGCCAACCGCCACTATGTCAGTTGAGTCTCAAAGGCTGGACAACATTCCACAAGATCATAGAGAACTCACAGGAATTAGTAATTTTTTCCGGTAACAGATACAGATTCTTTATCGTTCAAAAAAGTTTAAAAATGCAACCAAGTTCAACATTGGCTTGGAGCAAGAACATCCAATTAGCTCAACCCAAACAGAGCACACAGAGCAATGTTGCTATGCTATTTCAGACTTGACCACTGTGTTTCTATGAAGAAATATGGCCACAGCGAGAAAGTGGGTGGGGGAAAAAAAATATCTTGCAATTTATAGCCACATTTTCCTCATATTGAGGCCCACTAAATTGGCAGGTTCCTTCTGCTGGCAGACTTGTCAAGGGCAATTCAAGGACAAACGTTACGATCGAAATTTAATATCATATGACATAAGTCACGGGTGAAGTTAGTTTCTGTCAGGGTACAGACAAGAGGTAGAGGACAAGAGCAAACCTACCTGAAGTACAAGAGGCTCTGGATTAAAAGCTAGGGTCATTAACAGCTGCATCCTCTCCGTGTCCTTTAGGTTCTTCAGGAGGAAGCTTCCAGAATCCTTCGTCTCCGCGTACCTCCTTACAATCCTGTCCAGCAACCTTTGAGAGGGGCAGTGAACAAGGTCCGACCAGCCCTCCACCACATCAGGGGTTAGCAGTCTGACATCCCCATTGAGGCGGGCAAACTCAGTTTTGTACATGGCTTGAATGAGATCACAGCGTGGGCGACCCGTAGCCCTCTTGCAGATCTTCTGGTCAATTTCGGCCAATTCCTGATTGGAGCCGAGGCGCTTCAGCACTATCCTTCTTGTTCCCTCCCGCGGCTCCCCGTACTGTGCAAAAAACACGTTCTTCACGTTGAAGACGTCGAGGAAACGTAACCGACCCCACGTCTCAAAGGACACCTGCCCGTTCATAAACTTGCGGCACCAGCTGGTGCCAAAGCAAGCCGGGCACTTGTTGAGGTTGATAAAACGGCGGTCGGTGAGCTCGTTCTTCTGAAAGGAGGCAAAGAGGTTGTGTGTGTTCATCAACAGGATCACAAACAGGCCCACGACGAAGAGCAGCTTCAGACAGCGGTAAAGGCGGCCCAGCTTGAGAGGAAGGAAGCGCAGCATGTTCGTGCACTTAGACAGCCAGGGCAGGGCAAGGGGGTGAAGGAGGGGTTGCGAGTAACGTCAGGGCCAGGGCTCACTGGACTTCTGTCATTTTGGGCTGGATCTTTCTCTAGAGGTCCAGGAAGGGACGACGCTGGCAGAGTCCCCCCATGCAGAGAGCCCTCAGAGCCCTGTGAGACATGCCTTCGGCCCCCACTCTGGACCACACCATGGAACCTAAATGATCAAACCTGCAAAGAAACAGAGAGACAGAGAAGACTGCCATTACGTTGCGTTTCACTATGGTTGAGACATAGAGAAAGATGCCAATTTCCTTTTACAGGTAACTAAACGCTATGAGAAAGAATATTTTCCATCGCCAGCCCTGAACCCAAAAACTTTTGTGCCAAAGCACACTATTCCATAAAACAAAAGTCAGGCCTTGTGGCATTTCAAATCGTTTCACAAATTGGAAGTGTTCAGGTCATTTGAGAGAATTCATTACTTTCTATGTTATAATGAGATGGAACCCAGTCAGAACAATAAACTGCGAAAAGAACTGAACCCGTGTGCTTCTAAACATTCTTCCCGAAGAAGAAAAACAAAAAAAACAAAAAAAAAACAAACACTTCTCACAACCTTGGATAAAAATCACAATAAACAACAGAATGAACAGCAGAAAGCGTCACTGAGGAAACCGAACAGCTTTTTTTCCTTCCATCAGCAAATAGAGACTGTAATGATTCATTCAAAAGACAACATTTTACAGGAACTGTGACATTCATCTTATCACTCCTATCGCCAAGTGAAAATAAACACTTTAACGTGTAGCGGCACACTGACTTGCAAATCCAGTCATATTCATTCTGTCTTCAAATGAAAGGGCTCCTCTGTGTATTCTGAGGGGAGCTGAACTGAGTGAAGTTTAACCTTTGATCAGAGCTGCCCTCGTAAGTTTTAATCTTGCTTTGAAGCCATCTCTTTGAAAAAGCCCGGTGTCACTGAGGTAATAATGAGCAAAAGAAATGACTCCTGAGAGGGGCTAGGGGATGAATGCTTCCGTTTTCTCTCCCTCGTCCGACGAGCCCCTGTGGTAAAAGAAAGACGACGTCGTCAACACCTGAGCCTCTCAGGCCCAATGTGGGAAACTAGACCCTTCACACCATTATCTCTGCAATGGCCCCTTACCACACCAATGGCCTAATTTTCAATTAAGAGTCATTAGGCCTCGCCAATTAAAAGCAATGGCTTTCGAGGGTGCAGCTCATTAGCAGACGAGCTGCCACGATTAGAGAGCGTGTTGGCGTTTTCGCTGCATTTTAAAATCGACATTAGAGAGATGTGGGAGAGAAACAAACAGAGCAGCACCTCGGAGAGCAAGTGGCTGAGGGTGGTGACAGTGAGTGCTAAAACCAGTCACAATAGCTCACCTGAGAGACTATGAGAGCTCTTGCACCTTGCCAAAGCCCATAGCATTTTGCATTGCTACACACGAGAGCAATGGTTTGACCCTTGAGTTCATTCTATCTCCCGCTGTCTTTTCAAATGGCTTCGTCTTCCTTCCTTCCTCGTTTTCGACACAGGCTGCCATGAGGTGAATTAAAATTACAAATGAAAGTGATTATGCAGACGGTAGCTTTGTGTTTGCCAGAAAATTATTCTACTTAAATGAATTCTATTATGCCTATACACAGAGACAAGGACCTGCAGTGTTTCACGATTGCAAATTAGCCCTAAATTCCACTGCGAAAACTAATTGGTAAAATTCCTACGGCTAGTTAGGTCATTTGGAAAGGTTCCTAAAAGCACTCATGTGGGACATATACAATGGACCAATATTTCTGCTCAGCTCACCTCTAAAGCAATAAAAGACACTAAGGACACAAGAAAAAGTGCAGCATAGTTTCAGACTGCGTGAAATGTTCAACTGTATTCTGAAAGCCCAAAATCCAAGGAAATTGAAATGCAACGGGGAGACTTACGGCAATCATGATAGGACAAAGCTGACTTATCTTCTGTTAGACTGAAAATAACTGAATGCTATCAGAACAATGGAAACATCCACACTAAGATCTGATCTCTGTTTCATTCAGCGTGTGGGAACTGAACTGGAAAATGAGCTGGCAAGTGCATAGTTTTCACCGCTTTCTATCCTTGAAATGTGGACAAAGGTAAGGGAAAAATGTGCAGATTCACTCTTAACCATGAAATGAAGGGCAATTCCAGAAACAAGCCCTATCCCCCACACAGGTCTACGTAATAGTGAGTGACAGAGACAACAGAACAGGCTCAGTTCACTTTCCTGCCTACAGTGATTAAATTTCTGTTATCCTTATTGTTAGACTGGGCTCTGGACAAACACTAAAATAAAGAAAGGAAAACCTGATCTTCTGTAGGGTAAATGGCATGCTAACAAGTTGTTAAAAACTTTGAAAGAGTTTGTAAATAAAAACAGCATTTAATTGATAGAAGTCTGGTCAATCCCTTCTAAAAGATTTCATCCACACTGTTAAATGTTCAAGGGACCAAGCTAATCACATAACCCATCCAGCAATACAGCCAGGTTCACAGCAACTGTAACCAGCTGATCAGATCCAGACCCATTTAACTCCAGTTCAGATGTGGTCCATTCAGCCTGCTTTTTATAAAGAACTGTTTTCATTTGAAACAACCTCATCCTGCCCACAGCCATGGGTTTTGAATTACTGGCCCATTTGCCCATGTAGTGTCTCCTCCCTCTAAGCCATGACCAGGGCAGGATGGTGGCAGCCCACGCCTGGGGGGCCAGGGATGGGCCCGCGTCTTGGTTTACCACTGAAAAACAGCCTGATTGGAAAGTGTGCCAAATTTATGCTGTTGTATGTCCAGAGAATCACAAGCAAAGCAGTGAGTCATTTGAGCATGTGTACATCGAACACTAACACTGAGATCATGAATAAGGAACTCAACAATGAGACAGAAAAGTTTGGAGGGAAAAAAAAGCCACTGCCATGACACAAAGGACAAAAGGAAAGAATGTATCCTTTTAAACCCCAATCAACACAATCAAAGCATACTTACGTGTGTGTGTTTCATATATGTATGTATGTATGTAATATATACATAAATACATAATTATATGCACGTAATTATATGCATTATATACACACTCAAAATCACAAAATAACTGAAACGTATAATTTCTCTGTGTGAGGAGGTTCTGTGAGTTTACTCTGTTTCACTGACAGAAACCAAAGATCTAATAAAAATGCTACTTTGTAAGCCATTGTACTAAAAACACTTGAGTCTAATGCATTTGTACAACACAAAATAAGCGATGAAGGAGGAGCAGCGCCAAAATCATCATCAGAAAACATCAAAAAGACAGTTCAAACACCGACACAAACACTTTGAAAGTGTTTTGATGAGTGACTTGTTGAAATATTTAAATCTTTGGAAACAGTTTAAAGAATTCAGTTTATACCTCCACTACCTTGAGCTGCCAAAAGTCAGCGTAGTGATTTCTGATTACAAGGGTTACTTATGATTTGGAAGGCACCTTACAAAGTCTGTGTTATATAAATTATTCTAAGATGCAGACTATATTAAAGCTGAGAGCAGACTTTATCAAATTATGCTACAATACACAATACATCCTTTAATCTTAGAGGAACCCATTACATGTCTTTAAGCACGTCAAATGTTCAGCCTGGTTACAGGAGAACATTCAACACTGAACAATCTTTTCTTTTTTTTAAACAATGGTTACACTGCTCAGGAAGTACCTTCCTGTGTATGGTGCTGCAACACTAGCTACAGTTGCCAAGGTTATTGACAAAGGGAGTCAGTAATGCTTGATTTCAGAGGGAAAAAACTGTTCATCTGCAATTTAGATGCTCAAGACCAGCATATCCACAGACAATAAAAGATGGAGCCAAATGACAGACACAAAGCTACTTAGCCTCAAAAATTGAAATCCCTTATATATAAAAAACCAACTACATTTTCTCTTTTCAAACTTCTCTGGAGAGCAGCCAAGCAGCCCACACTTAACACTTAAAAGTACAGACAATCTGAGTCCTTCTCTACATCACACTAAAATGACTTTTCCGTAAATACGAAAAAGGCATTTTGCAACAATTTGTTATTGCAAAACTTAAGCCTGCAATACACTTGTATGTTCACAGGACTTAGTGGGCCAAAGGAGAGCTTCTGAGCATAAAGAGCTGCACAATGACTTTGTGCAAATGAGCCACAATGTTTGCCTTGTACTCACAGCTATTACACTACATGATTCTGTATCTGCACCATCACATCACAAAGCAAGGTACTGTGTGACTGGAGCGAAGCTCATGAAAGAGGGAGCAGATAGAGACGCATCATCACGATTGTCCAAGAAGTCAATAATCAAAAAGAACAGTGACAATTATTCAGAGGCTGTTCAAATCAGCCTATGGTGTATTAATAATTTAGAGTTTCTTTGAGATCTAGGAGCATGAATTTTGTAATGTGACAAATATGAATTTAATTGGAGTGGGGGAAAAAAATTCTAACATGAAGCCTGGATGATCGTTACAAGATCTGCCTATGGAGGTAACCCACTAATTAATAATGTGCTTCTGTTTTTTTGTTGTTTTGTTTTGTTTTTTACCTCCAATCATTGTCTTGAATTTATTCTTTTATTTATCACATGGGGGTAGGGAGAGTCTGAATTTTATTCACTGAGGATTACCATAAAGTCTTATTGTTAAATTGGGGCAGTGAACTTGCATTTCCTTTGCTTACCATGAATTGCAATGAACTTTCATGAACTTTGATCACAATCTTTCACTTCAAACTTGCATCTTTGTGATTCTCAGGGGATTACACCACAAAACAAACGGTGCATTAATAAAGCGCCCATCTACGATCGAATTCGAGGTCAGGTCTGGAGAATCTCGTTACGTTGTTTCAAGTGTCTGAACTCAGTGCCAAGAAATCTGATACCGTCGTCTTTCGGAGTTCCTGCGCCTGGTCCGTACGAGTATAAAGGAGGCAACTGCACAATGCTGCCCAAAATGTGTGGATCGCTTACTTTCATGTACGATGACATAAGCGATTTCTTCGAAAACTTCGCAAAACTTATCCCCTATAAAGCTGCTCACGCACCTCATCACCTCATACAGTAACCAAACGGCAAAATTTGTCAGGTTTATCCCCCACAGAAACTGCAAAATGTCTGCAAAATTGTCAGTCGAAAACCTGTTTTTTATTCACAGGTGCAATGAATTATTTTTAATCAAAGAAACAGACGAGTTCAACCACTCAAGTACTTATCATCTCCATCCAAAATGATAATAAATCATGGGACTATACACATCATCTAAACTAAAACATTCACGCAGAACATGCAAAACCACCTGAAAAGTTCCTCCTTCTATATGTATAATTTTTCTTCCTAAAATAAAGGTAAATTAAACAGTGTACATAATACCATATTCAGAGAGAAGGTTGGTCAACAAACCTGAGACTTTCTTCACTCTGTGTCTCGAAGAAGTATTTCGCCTGATCGTTTACTTTATGACATTCTTCGAAGTTGCTGAGACCAATATAGCTGTGCAATGAGTTGATACTCGGAGGCACCTTCAAGCAACGACACTTCCACTCCACGCGCAGCTTACATCCTTAAAATGAGAACTCGCACGAGCTTTCCATTACTAAATCGCTGTGGAACTAGCTAGCCACCTAGCCAGTGTGATAAACAGTGTGATGTCTGGTCTTAACTCTTCGTCTACCGGATCTTTCCAATCTTATACAAATAGTCCTTTGTTGTCCGAGTATGTGTGCCGTCTTAGGCATCAGTATTTCCCTTTTATGTTTCTTTCAGCTCCGCTCCTTTGAGAACCGGCAATATTTCTGGTCTCGCTTCTATTGCTTACTGATATCTCAAGCTGTACAACAGATCATACTCGGATTTTTTTCAACACTGCACTATTAGTATTTACGACTTCCCTAGTCGCTTTACGTTATTGGTTCCTAGGCAATAATTTCAGCGTCGTCTAGGCTGCGTTCTCGCCACCCATTGGTGGCTCTTCTGTCCAATTTTACCAAAAGCAGCGGTTATCCTTTAAGATAATATTTTTGTGCTCTCTGAATTTTAAAATGACAGAGGGGGGTTCAAATATTTTTATTGAAACAACTCCTTATGAACAGCAAATGCTATCGACAGTGTGACATAAGACACATTCTTAGCAAATAGAATCTATGATATTTTCAGCTCTACTCAGAAAAGTGTATGTTCGCTGTCTGACGCATTTGACAGCATGTGGTAGAACCCCCTAAGGAGAAATCTGGGCCGGAGTCTGGAGCGCTAGCAACGGATTTGGACACACTCCCAAATGACGGAGACCAGCCTGCAAAAATAGCAACATCTGTGGAACTAGGGGAACGTAAAAGGAACCAGCAATGAATGTTTAATTAGGTTGCAAGCCCTTGGCATATTACACTCGCTATTTCATTAAAACGCAGGCCATAATAAAACTTTTTTGCAGTGGCACGAGAAGACCAAAGTTTGAGAAATGCCCGTAGGGTATGTCTTATACCGCTGCAGAATTTGCCCTACACGGCTCCCCACCCCTCTTCACAATAGTCCGTAGGCACACCTTGGTATTTTCCCCAAAGCTCTTGAGTTTGGTCAGTAGTTAAGTTGAGGCATCAACTAAAGCTTTCATTCACATGGGCCATAGGTGAAAGTCAATGTCAGCGTGCAATTTTCTGAAAAAAAAGGGAAAAAGAAAAGAATCGACTATGAGCAGAAAAATATGAAGACAGACCTCGTTACACATTTAGTGTGCGAACTTCTTTCCTCGAGTGAAGGAAATAATAGTGAAATATTTGAATTGACCTCCACCTAGTGGTGAGGGACACATTAAATTTTCTCTGACCTGCGTGCGCACAGAGATTTTAGACTATGTTACTGTTTTATCGTACACGTTTGTAGCGAAAAGGGAAAGCATCCCTCCTATGTCAGGAATTTGAAGGATAAGGTGTGGTTTTCATATTTATGTTAGTTAAATCTTATTCAGAACAAGAGCACATATGTATGTGGGGGCGCACGGTGGCGTACATATTTAACTCTCCTGAGCTCAGGACTGACACACCTGATTCTACTGATCAATTAATCATCAAGCCCTTGAATAGCTCAGTTAACTGTGATAATGAACAATTAAAACAAAGATGTGCAGGACAATGCCCCCCCAGCTCTAGACCCTATGAACAATATTGTTATTTGCTGCAATTCAGTTTCTGTACTCAAGGTGTCACCTGAGCCTTCAGATATCTTGGGGAGCATAATTTTTAGGCTGTAATAAAGGAATAGGCCCTTCAGAACAGATTGTGAAATTAATTAATCTAAATTATGGGTGCTTAGACAATGTGCATGATTACAAGCTTTATGATGTTAAGTAAGTGACCTCTGCGTGTGTCAAACTGTGCTGACTGTGTATCAAATGGCCTGAGTAAGACTCACACTGATCTCTTGGTGCTGGAGCGCAGAATTATCTGTCTAAAAGAGGTCAGACATTTCTCACGGGCTTCATAATAAAGAATTTGCCAATGAAGATGAAGGATAAGGTGTATGGAATCTTTAAATCTGAAATGTCCTCCACCTTACATTAATCTAAAGGAATATTGTATCCATTACTACATTTACTGTATGGAAATCAATTATTAACACAGTCATCAGTCCTGCTCTTACTTACTCACAGGAGACCTACAGAATACTGAACCAGTCAGTCAAATGCTTTCAAGACATAAAAAAATGAAAAAGCACTTAAGTTCCTTATATATAGTGTCTATATGATTACATTATATTGGACATTGTAATCTGTTTTGAATCAGATATGCACATGCTGTGTTTTTCACTGAGTATAGTCCATAAAGAATCAAGTTACAGGCTAAATTTAATGATTTTTCTAAAGACATTACCTTTTTCCCCCTCAGTTTGTGTCTTGCTTGCCCTCTGCCCGGTCTGTCTAACAAGGGGTGAGTGTTTGGGTCACCTGTCTTTACCCCCTTCAGAGATAAAGCCTCCAATTACGCTTTGCTTTTACTTTGCGCGTAAGCATGCTTCATTTAATCTTTTATTGTCAAGGCTGGAGAGGAGGGCTAAGAGAGGTAGACAACAAACCTGGCACATTCTCACAGGGAAAAGCTGTAACTCTTCATTAATAGCATGTGTTTTGGAGAAAGGGCTCTGCAAATGCCGGGAGTCTTATTAACAATCCAATATGGGCTGCAACTAAGGCCATCAGGTGGGCCAACCGTGTTAGAGACCACCTTCAAGTCATTAAGTCTGATGCATATGTGTGCTAGTAGCAAGAGAGAGGGATTTCATTGCATTACTGAGTCCATTAGAGGGTGGCTTTTAGGAAGAGCAAAGCATACAATTTGTGGTCTGATTAAATTTAGTGTTGCTCAGTTTGAAGAGGCAATTAGTATCTACAACATCCACCTCGACCCTCATATACTGTTCTGTGGTTGCCAGAATAAGGCCATACCATTATGCAAAGCATAATGTCTAATTGTCCTTGATAGGGAAAGAAGTTTATTTAAAAAAAAAAAAAGACTTCACTATATGGATTATCACATTTGTGAAAAGCGATTTTGATTGAATAAAATAACATTGGTGTGGATGACAATATCATGTATTTATGACTATAATATGATGTCTTGCTTAGGAGTCAACTCACTGCGTATGGCACAGAAGCCTATTTGAATCCTTCTGTTCAGATTAGTCTTGGCTTTTGACTGTATTCTACAGAGGGCAATACCAAATCCCCAATCAAGCCATTCATCTTTTCTCATAAAAGGCTCATGTATCAAACTGTACACAGACTTCATCTTTTTGCAGAACCAAAATCCTCAGATATTTCCTTTCTTTCCCTTTGGTACTGTGCTTGTATTTCACAAACCAACCTCAATCTGGACGTGTAGTGTTAAAACACTGTTCCCTTTTCTTCCTTTTTCTGTCATGGCTTATCGTGACCTAATTTTGTGGTTCAGACACATGGATACCAAAGGCATACGTAGACGTGTTTCTTCTATCTTAATTGAATCTCGTGGTATTTGTCTTATGGGGATGTTTTCTCTGTGTCAAATTCTTAATCCAAATCTGTCCATTTTTTTTGCTCGGTTGTTTAGACTATTTTTTAAAATGCCATATTCAGTTCAGGAGAAGGACAGTATTTTCTTAGTGTTGACAAAACACATTCTGACACTTTCAGCCTAACCTCAGAAAACTGTGACTGGCTGAAGTTCTCAGACAGGTTACTTAATGTAAAGCCAAATGTTGTCAGGGCTTGTGTTGTTAAAGCTGGAATATTCCCCTGACTGATTCTAATGAACACACCAAGACTCCCCTTGGTGGGGAGCTGGATGGCTAATTGGATTGTTCACTGCATGTTTTTGAGGACACAGGGCGGCCTTGTTGGCCTTGTTCCTGTACTCCCTATTTGTATCGGAAAGCTGTTGGCCGCATCTGGTGTCAGCCGGGTATCAGTGGCCTTAGAGTGAAGTATCTAGAATGGGCAGCTAGTTTTGCTGTTTATCCCATAAATATTCATATGTTGCACATGAATATAATATCTGTAATGAATTCATCACACTTTTTTTAGCTTTATACGGAGAGAAAATTGTTCCTGATTCTGTGTTTTGTGTGAAAGGGGCAATATTGTGATTATACTAGGACCACCTCACTTCATCTTCAGCTTTGCTGTTCAGACAGATAGAAAGAGAAAACTGGTGAACGGTGACTTTCAGAGATGTACGATGGAGTGAATTTGACATGACTCATCAAAAGGCCTGTAGGAATCCTACATAAAGCTCCAACATGGCTGACATTTCTCTGCAATAACTGCCTTTTGAAACTCTGATAATGTCTCATTAATGTCACCCAGAGAACAAGACAGTGTGACAGTCAAGGTTATCCTTCAAACTTCTCAAAAAAGAGGCAACAAAACATGGTACCAGACCAAAAAAAAAAAAAAAAATCCACTGGGCATTGGCAGAGAGACAGCATCCGTTGAACTGTGAGATGTCTGTGGATTGCTGTCTTTCATGTATTGTCACATCTTGTAAAATATTTCTCTTTGTCCCTCACAAAGCCCAGAATGCTCCACTGGACCTGTCAGTCAAAGCACAAATGTCTGCCTTTCTGAACGGATGACCCATGTTCTAGAAGTCACACCAGTCCTTTTCTTTCACCCATCACATTTCAAGCTGTCTAACTTTTAAATCAGGACAGACTGATCTTGTTCCTCGCTCTGAAGGTCCATATAGACAAGGAGCTACTCTACATACACTGAAAGGTAGTTCTTGGGTTATAAAAATGTATAAGTTTATAAGTAAACTACGTGTATCCACCAGCAGGTAAATGACAAACAAAGAGGAAAAAAAAATTCAACTTATTGTCAGATGCATCAGTTTATTGGTAATGTTTAAATGCAGATTAAGTGAATCTGAGTTGCAGTTCTTAACTTGCCAGTTGTTTCTGGGAATACATGGCATTTGGTTTCGTCCCTTTGCACAGACGAACCAGCCCACAGAGCAGAAGGGGAAAAGTATGAGAGGGAAGAAGAGGGAATTCATTTTCAGGCATGTCAAAGGTTTTTTTAGTTTTTTTTTATTATTATTATTTATTTATAATTTTACTATTTATTTTTTATTTTAAATCAGTTTTTAGACTGAAATAAAATGAGATCGAGGAATGGGTTATTTCTCTAATAATACTGAGATTTTATAGAATAGAAAGAAACACTAGTATCATTAGGAATTGGTTGACAATATCTGGTCACATTGTTCGGAATACAGCTGAACAGTTTGGATTTCTGTATTCTGGTTAGTCACTGTTCCGTCCATTTTGGAAAGGAAGAAAGTTTTTTGGAGTACTGTTGTGGTTTTGAGATTGTGATCTACATTCCTGGTGGTCTTTGTCCATTAGGTGGTGCTGGCACACTTCATTTAGACGGATTCATTGGATAGATGTTTATTTCTACATTCATTTTTTTTTCAACATTCTCTCCAGTGCATATGAAATCACGTAGAATATGCTGATGCTTGATACATATTTTTAATCCTGTGGGTTATGAATAATAGTGTTGAAATTCAGCAATAAAAACATAAACACATTATATTCAAAAGCACAAGAAATTCTTAGGTCACTGTAAGCAAGATTTTTATATTTTATCAGATCTCTTGATTGTTCCTTCCTTTGTGATATCAGTATGATTATATATTATTATTTGTCAGCTTTTACAGTATGTAAACTGGGGGGTTGGGGAGGGGGGGGGGGGGCGTCTTGCTCTCCCAACACTTTAGATGAGGTGAGAGATGCTGGCACTTATTTGTATGTGTTAACCAGGCCCTGCATTTTGTTGTACTACAAGCTGCTAGTATGTCTTCAGCTTTCTAAGTTTGAAGATAACAGACAGTGACCACTGATAGGAGGCGTGACCCCCAATTATCTGAGGGAACACTGCCAAATATTCCCTTAGACTTCCGTCCATAGTTCAGAAAGTTAACAGCTGGGATTTGTGCTCTTAACTTCAGATGTAGGACACAACTCTGTACTGTGAAACAATGTCATAATTTTGTGCACCACTTGGGGGCACCCAAAATATGTTGTCTGATCTTGGTAAAACTGCATTATGGGCAACATTAATTTAATAGACCCATAAATGTGATTTGAATGTGCACGAGTGAAGTTCTAAGAGTAAGATTGGAGAGTTTTTAATCTTCTCCATCTCTCTGCTGGGCCTCTGTTTTCCCCCAGAGAGAAATTCTCTAGGGAACAGAGTTCTATGAGATGAGATTATATCAGGTCACATGCATATTTCAGTTCTGATCTGTGTTTGCATGCAAAAGAGAAAGATGAGATGAGAGAGAGAGAGAGAGAGAGAGAGAGAGAGAGAGAGAGAGAGAGAGAGAGAGAGAGAGAAGGAGAGAAAGAAAGAGTCGTCTCTGGATGTGTTATGCAGGGGACTAATAATATAATACAACCTTTTAATTATTTTTTCTTTATTGGATTTCATTTTATTCTGAATATTTCTTGGTTTTGTTTTGTTTTTTTCTCATAGAATTAAAGTTCTTTTCAGAGCTCAGTCATATATCACCACAAGCTCTTAAACAAACACCTGCAACAGTGAAAGTGCTGCTTCACAGAAGAACTGTTACTCAGTCTCTGCCAAATGCTCCTCAAAAACACAATCCTTTGGTGTGGGTGGGGTTTGGGTTTCTCACTGGACAGTACAGCTTCATAGAAACTTGATGTCTCTTTAGACTCCATGGATTTGTCGTTGGATGGGTGGGGGGTGTTGCTTTTACTGGACAGTGCAGCTTAATAGAAGCTAAATGTCTCTTTAGAATCCATAGGCCCGTTATTTGTGGATTAAACCCTGAGTTCCACTGTGTTCACAGCTGGTGCGGCATATGGAAAAATGTGAACCAGCACTAAGTCTCACATGTCATCTGAAGGTTAAATATCCATTAGGTACAGCAGTAATGTGAGGTAACCACATAACGAATTTAAGAAAATATTGCCTCACTCCTTCAATTGGTATTTCACTGATGCTATGCTCCAGCTGGATGTTTTTGGATTGGGGTGTGAGACAGAGACCCTGTTCTGTTATTAAAAATTACTGACTTATATATTATTTCCCCTTGGCTGTACTAATATTATTCTCCTCCATTAAAAAATGACGCTCGCACACGGACAAAATTCTTTTTTTGTCTGAGAGGTTGTACGACTAATTTAAAAAAGCAAAAAGCATTAAGGAACGAATGAATGAACCAAGTATGTCATTATCTAGATATGAATACACTTATGTCTGCTAAATTGTAGTGAAAAGAGGTTCAGAAAATAATGTCTGTAATGTTATGTATTGTCTTGTCATAAATACACGATATAGTAACTGGATTTCAGTAACTAATTTTATGCCATAACTACTTAATTTTTGAGCATTTTTCTTTAAAACAGTAAAAAAACAAAAAAAAAAAAAACAGAAAAAAAAGAGAGAGAGAGAGAGAGAGAGAGAGAAAAAAACAATTACAGCATCAACAGTTTTTGCTGCTGCTGCTGTTGTTGTAGTTGCTTATTTTGTTTTGTTTTTGTTTTTTTTTTCTTGAATGCCACAGAAGATAAGAGACCTTTTTGATGAGAACTGTACTGATATAGCAGTGACAATAACATTAGGTGACTGGCTAAGCTCAGCACTGTTGCCGTGGGGCCTGGGTTAACGGCGCTTAGCCCATTCCGCCCCTGTCTGCCTCACCCCCTAAGCCACTCTGGGACCTTTTCTCTCCAACAGGGCAGAGCCCAATTACCCTCCCTGGTCCTCTGGAGGCCCAGTCAAGAGACAGGGTGTTTAAGCTTGTGAGTAATGGCCACTCTCAAGATGTTGTGCCTGGATGAGATCATTTCCTCTCTTCTCTTGGGATATGAGACTGATGGACTGGGGTGAGCAAAGAAACACTTCGGTTAGCCATACAGCGAGGGATGTACAGTGAATTGCTCAGTGTTCATACATGGAAAAAAACACAGCATCTCTTCATGAAATTGGCTGGTCTTACTGAATGTTTTGGGGTTTTGGAGAAATTCTGTGAAATTTATTGCCTGGAATTATGGTTTGTCTCATCTTGCATTCAGTTTCCTGAGAAATTCCTGCTGACTTTATCTACAGTACAGCGGGTTGTCTGCACCTCATCCAACCCATTTTACATTTGTGAAGGGGAGTTATATTCTGTTCAACACCTGCCCTATGCTAATGTATTTAACATTGCTCGTGCCTATGGCTAATGGCTAATGTCTCAAATAAAAATGAAAAGGATGAGATGGGCAGTGGGGAAAAGGGTTAAGTTCAGACTCTTTAGACCAAATTATATGCTATGGCATGACAGCTGCTGAGTCATCCTCAGTCAAGACGTTGATCTATCTGTTTGGATATGGGGCTAAGACCACAGTGTCCAACACAGTGTGGCAGAGAAACATCTACCCATTCGTTCCTCCACGCATTCCTGGGTGTCTAACTTAGTGATAGCATATGACTCAAGAATGTTCCAGTTAACATAAGCTCCTAACAGATGGTTGATACCTGTGAATGCACACTGTCCATCACCCTCTTCAGTTAGCTCAAGTGCCACATGTTCAGCACCTCTTTACTCCAGGCTCATTTACAGTCAGCCCATTCATACTCATTTATCCTGCCAAGAGCTCCATGCTTTCAGATTTGTTCTCTTTCACAGGCGTATGGTGTTGAACAGCTGTTTCTTTTGAGTTTATTAGAAGCCTGGTCAGGTCTCACGGGATAGGTTAGCATCCCCTCTGATATTCAGAATCTCTCTGTTGCTTATTTCATTTTGTAATTATTTTTTTAACACCACTATAAAAAAAAAAATCTAAGGGGAAACAGAGAGAGAAAGCAGAAAGAAACTCTAACTACTTTGGCCGTTAACATGCCCACATCGTTCTGCCAAAGTGTTACCCAGCTTCCATCAGCGCATTTAGCATGCTGATTGGATTCATGAAGACGGCCCCAATGCTTAGCTCCCCAGACATCTCTCTCTCTCTCTCTCTCTCTCTCTCTCTCTCTCTCTCTCTCTCTCCCTCTCTCTCTCTCTCTCTCTCTCTCTCTTTCAGGGGTGTGTTACAATTTCTCAGCACACTCTCCCAAGCATGCCTAAGCATTATGAACTACTGTCTTCATGCTTGTCTGGATTTCAAGGTTGCTTGTCTTTGAACATTTGAACAAGGACAGGAAACAAAGATCATCAAAAATACATTTTTTGTATGTATCAGAAGCCCTCGACGATATTCAAGGCCATTTTGCAGACATGTTGGATTTGAGATGTTCTACACTTCTGACACACTATTTCTCATATGCTATATGTTTTAGATTATATATGTCACATTGGTTTACTGTGCTGAAGGAGCATGAATCCAAGCCACTGAAAAGATCAAACATGATGGTGCTGAATCCTTCACTTTATTCTTCATTCATCCTTAATCAGTCAAGTTTTTCTCATTGCTATCAGCGTCCTGTAAAAGAGATGCAGCTTCAGATATCGCTGGAGTGTCTCTCATCTACCTTTCTTCCCTCGCTCACCCTGGCTCTAAGTCCTCCTGAAGGATATTTTTCCCCCTTCAGGACAAGCCTGATGCTTCAGGACAGAGTTTGCATCATCAACGCATCCAGCAAAATGCCCCCATTTCACAATGTGACCACTGCACTGTGACCACTCTCCAAACAGAAGAATTATGGATCACCTCCCTAAGGGAGACTGAATTGAATTAGAAACCTCAGTAACTGTGTAAAAGGAGTCTACTTTTTATACTTAACTGCTCTTCTTTTCTTTTCCCTTTTATTAAAAAGGACACTGGTTTCTCTTACAAAGAGGCTATCTATATTTCTCTGCTGTTTGTTTTCTGGTCTTTCATGACGTGAGAAAATTTTCAATTTAATTTAAGTCTCCATATGAGCGTGAGATGTGGTCTGTGTGTAATTGAGGAGAGTCAGAGGAGGTCAGTTGTCTTCTGCTGATGTTCTGGTTTTCAACATGAGTTCCCGAATCACAAATGATCAAAGGGAAGTCCAGACTCTGTGTCCACTTGTCGTCGACTTGTTTGTATCACTGTCACTTTCCATTTGTGGTAAAGCACATGCTGTGAAACTTGAATTCCTGCTGCTGGACTTATGTCTCCAGATGACTAGCTGATGACTTGCTGCTGTGGTCAGAAATTGAAGAAAAAAGAAAAAAAATTATGTGTATGTATATATATATACACACACACACACACACACACACACACACACATATATATATATATATACACACACACACATACATATATATACATATACACACACACACACACACACACACACACACACACACACACATATATATATATATATATATATATATATATATAAAAAATACTCTATTTATTTGTTATAGCCATAATAGGCAGCAATTACAGTTCCACCAAAACCCTTCAGATGTAATATTCCTGAAATAATGATCTCGCCTGCGTGTGCGGTTACTGTGGAAACTGAAGAATTCCTGACAGCTGCAGGGCGGCGTTGCTGTGGCAACACTGCCATCACGCCCTGCTGTTGGAGAGAGAGCTGGAAAGAGCAGGGTTTTTTTTTATTATCATTATTTCTCTCTTTCTTGCTTTCTCTCCCCTGTGTGACCAGTACAAGACGCATAGTCACATTTCTCGTGGTATTTTGGGAGATATCCCATCAGTATTTACGCTGATGTACACCACAAATCCCTGAGAAGCGGCATACAAACAAGCGTGGAGTAGAAAAAGGCAGAGTAATTGAGTTACACTTTCCCTTGATATATATTGATTCTAATTTATGGGTATACATACAGTCATTAGCAACCAAGTAATACTTGCAGAATAGCTTCATTTGTTTGACTAGCCATGCATAGATTCTCACTGTAGCCATACTCTGGCTACAGACATTGCCTATGGAGAGTAGCAACAGCATGATACTCACTGCATTTATAATGCATCCTCTAAGCCAACAGAGATGAGGTTTGGAGGAGAATGATAAATATCACTGTGAAGCAAACTTTTAGTCTTGTCAGGGCAGAACATAAATATTATACGTCATACCTCCCATTATCTTATGTGTTCATGTCTCTCAAATGTTCTTCAAGGCATTTTTCACTCAAGGAATTTAGCAGCCCCCCCCTCCCCTCCTGAGTTCTGATGCTCCCAGAATACAAACAGATTGTACGAAGAAGGAAAAAAACCACAGGAAAATAACATAAAATATGATTCATAGATAGATGGATAGAGAGAGAGAGAGAGAGAGAGATTTTTTATTTTTTGCATAAATATCATAAACAAGTCAGGGAGAGCTGTCACATACACCACTGGCAGGTCAAATGCCTCTTGTGAGGGTACAGGTCCTGATACACTCAATTACTCACACACACATACACGCTCACACACACACATGCACACACACATTGCTCAGGGCTCAGAGCTCAGAGAGGAAGCAGTGTGAGGTGACTCAGGCGACTATCATCCTCTCATAGCTGCAGAGGTTTCTACTGTGCAGAGCTCAGCCAACGGCAGAACAGCCTTTGAGCTCCATTAGAATGTGATACAGACCCTGACAAAGTGCCGTGACATTGTCCATAAATCATCCTATTGTTTTCCCAAACACAGCTTGTCAGTGTCTGTCTAGTCAGCCTGTCATCTCTAATGGCAAAATTAAGGAGCAACTCAATCTAATTATGACATTATTTAGCAAGTAAATATTGTATAGTTTTGCTCCTAACTTACACAATGTAGGTCCCACAGTCATGGGAAATTTTTTAATTAATCAATTAATTAATTAATTTTTCATTTATTTGTTTATTTATTTTCCAGTCAGCATCAAGTTCTTGTACTGAGACAGGAGGCAGTATAGTCTATTCTTAGAATGCAACTCTATATGATATACCATTAATGGATTTGCTTCTGAGCAGAATTCACTGAAATACTTCTGAGGATCACAGGGAGAGGGAGAGAGAGCAAAAGGAGAGGGGGGTGTAGCTGGGGGTTTACTCTTCAAGAGCTGCCTCATCTTTCATCTTTCAAGGTTTGCCACTTATTCAGCAATCCCCCTCTGACTGGAATATCCAGACAAAAACAATACTTGAGATCATGTTTTTGGTGAGAGAGTCTTAGCGTGTGTAGTTTTTGAGGACACTGGAGGCTCAGGAATAAAACACACAAAGGATTTAACATTAGCGTTAGCATATGGAGGCGCTCAAATGCCAATGTGAATAGAGTTGGAGCCTCAGCAGCCTCAGCATCAAGCAGTTTCTGAAAGGGCTGCTCTTAATACAGTTTTAAATCAAAATGCATTGCGCAGAAATACACAAACTCACATACATATGGAGAGATCAAAGACGTCCATCGAGACCTTTTCAACCCGCGTGTGTGTGTGTGTGTGTGTGTGTGTGTGTGTGTGTGCACGTGTGTGTGTGCATGTGAGTGAGTGAGGGAGTGAGAGAGAGAGAGAGAAAGAAAGAGAGAGTGAGAGCTAAGAGCTCTGCCTGCTGCAGAGGGCTGATGCACAGAGAACTTTACATTATTCAAAGCTGCAGAGTCTGCCTGTGGTTCTTCTCTGCAGACTTTAATTGCTTCCTTTTGGATGTTTTAATCATCTGCAATGTGTGTCCCTGCTCTAATCTCTTCCACTCTTCCCTCTAGAGACAGTCAAGGCAATAACAGTAGCAACTACCATCACAACAACGTGTGTGTGTGTGTGTGTGTGCGTGCGTGCGTGCGTGCGTGTGTGTGTGTGTGTGTGCATGTGTGTGTTTCACTGCTGCTGCTCTTGTATTGACTAATACTTGACTATCACTGTATATTTGAAGATGGCAGTGTTAGCAGAGCCTACCTTGCTTACATGGCACTGGTGGGGGTTAATTGACTGCAGCATTAACTGGATTAACTGGAAGCAAACGGTCTGATGATTGGCATGGCACAGTCAGTTTGGCAGGACCGGATAGTTCACGCAAGGCAAGGGAGACGGTTAGAGCGCGCTTACCGCATAAAGGTGCCGGCTTCTCATTGAAACAACTCAGCAGTCTTAAACACACACACACACGCACACACGCACACACACACACACACATACACATACAAGGACAAAATCAGTGGCATAAGCCCATACACCCAGTGTAAGTGTATGCTATTACACACAAATACTTTCAAAAACAGGGCTAAACTGCCATTCATTCACAAAGGTATACATTGTAAACATTAGCAAAATATCCACCATAAAGAACCATATAAGCCATACACACCAAAAATGTGTATTATGAATTTGTAAAGCTGTTGTTGTGGACAAAAATGAGAGTCACAAAAACACACTGTTGTCATACTATGCCTGACTAACACATTGCTCTGCTCACAATGGGACAGTGTTTAAACAAGGAAAACAAAGGCACTCATGTCAATTAATGGAGCAAACAGGTTGAGGGTTGCAGGATGTGAAAAGGAGAGAAAAAAGAAGTCATACAGGCATTCACACAAACACACGGTCAGTCTGACCAATGAACAAAAATGGAAAGAAGATATGGACAGGAGGATCAGAGAGAAACACACACACACACACACACACACACACACAAACCAAGTTAGCTAGCGTTCCAGATGGAGAAGCAGCCCCAGAGTAGTGGACACACATACAACACACGCTCGCATACACACACACAGAGGGGTCCTGTGTTGTGGCTTCTCTGTTCCCAGCATGGCTGGCAGGCATTGGTGGCCCCTGTTTGCACCAGCCTCGCACGGTGCACAAAGCCAGCCCTTATTAGCACACAGTGTGGAGAAGAGCCTTACTTCAGAGGAATTTTAACAAGCTACAGAGTCACTGAGTGTAAAGCTGCTGTAAAGCTCCCCCTCACAATAGTTTTCCACTCAGCCTCTCATATCCCTGCCCTCACAGGTTCAGCCTTACTCCCGTGACTGTGTGTGTGAGTGTGTGTGTGTCCTGTGTTTGCAGGACAACAGCTCCATCAGTTCAAATTTTCACAGCTCCTTATCATAAAATGTTCTCTCCTCTGCCTCATCACTTTGGCCACATTGTTTTCTATGTAGCGCCCTTTTCATAACAGTGAAGTACTCAGAAACTTTCTCAGGATCTTTTAAGGTAAAAATCCAGATTTCCATTTGATCTTTAGATCCTTGAACAGTGAGTCGAGTGAAGGATTTGTCGGGGGGGAAAAAAATCATTTTGACGCTGTAAAGGTTGTTCCCAGCTGATTTCTTCTGTGTATGTGTGTGTCAGGGAGTGATTGTGGGAAGAAGAAGAAGAAGAAGAAAAATACTGCTGATCTCTCCACAGACTTGAGCGTTTAACACTCGTTTATAACCCACAAAACCAAAGAGAACACAGAGGAACAAATGCTGTCATCTTGCAGACGTTAGGGAGTGCCATCAAAAGCGTGTAAGTGGGAGAGTGGGGTTGACGTGCTGTGCTGACACGTCAAAACCCTCTCCCAGCCTCCCTTTGAAGATTTGTCTCTGTCTTTCAGTTTGAACTTCCAAGTTTTATTCTGTAAATATTTATGGCTCATCAAATACATCTCTACTCTACCCTGAGCATACAATACAGTGGCAGTAGGTAGCAACAATTTCCCCCCCCAAAAACACTAGAAATAATCATACTGTGGTGAGAGATTTCGAAACAGACTGTATTTTTTATTGCAATGAAGGAGTTTGGAAACGCTACATTTTTTCCCAATGGAGCAAATCATCACTATTATTATTATCATCTGATCTTTCATCATCACAGCTCTTCCTAGGGTTGGTTGTTCCTATAAGTCCCCTGGGAGTTCCAGGATCATCTGAACTATGTATTCACTTCTAAGTAATGCTACTCTGACAAGGGCTGTTGCCATGCATGTTCCAAGTGGCCATTGTATGTGTTTGTTCAGGTCTGGGTAATTGCTGCCCTGGCCTCCTGTGTCTGCTGGGTGACTTGGATCTGCAGATTTCAGATCTCTGGCACTTGAGGTTGCAGGTCCTCGTATTTGCTGATTTTCTCTTGCTCCTTAGTCGAAACATTCCCAACAACTGGAATCGCTATGTCAGTGATCATTGCTCTTACGCATTCCTTGTCAGTCACTGCCTTGCACTATCTGCCTGTCTTTTCTGATTTCCATGTCACACAGGATTTTTATCCTCTCAACCTCTGTCAGAGTTTCAAACTGTGCAACTATAGCTTTTGATGCACTGAGATCTAATTGTGCACACAGATGATCCTATGTCTAAGTGTTGTGAAATTGCTGTCCCCCTTCAAGTGCTCCATGTTGGCAATCTTCTAGTATCCAGTCAGGAGATGAGCGTCTGTCTCATCTTGTTCCTTGTCGCTTTACTACACTGCAGGACGTACTGGAAGGACGTAGCTGGTAATGGTGTGGATCTTGTTCCATTCATTTGGCTTTCTTCAGGACTTGCTTCACTCTCTGTCTGCGGGTGCTTCTGACTGTCTTCTTGACCTCCTCTGACAGGTTCTCCCGACGTTGCCATATTCTGAGATACTTCTAGAAATTCTCGACATTTGCATCCTTCATGTTTTCCTCGTCCAGAATCACTCCAGAATCAGTACTGCCACACATGATGAGCTTAGCTGATTTATCTTGTCTAAACTTCATATTGATGTTATCCAAGAAAGTCTTCACTGTCTGGATCGAGGAGTCAAGTTCATGTGCTGATCTTCCATACAGCTTGATGTCATCCATGTACATTAGGTGTTATATCTTCCTTCCTGACTTCAGCTTGTATCCTACATCCAATGTATTGAGCATTTGACTTGAGGGAGTTGAGTGCCACACAGAAAGATTGTGAGAAGAGTGCATCACCTTATAGTTTTGACTGACACTGACCACAGTTCCCTGCATTGTGTGTCAATTTAGTCCTTGAGAATTTTATGGATCTTTCAACCATCCATGTTATCTTTGGGTACATCTGCAACTTGAGTGACTGTATGATCCAGGAGTGTGGCACACTGTCACTGGCCTTCTGGTAGTCAGTCTGTGGTATTACAATGTTGGACCTACATGATTTGATGTCCCTCTGCTTTCAGGTCTTGCTCCTTTCTACTCATAGACAAGAGGGTTCTTCCCATGCAAGTCATCAGTGATGCTGTAAGCCATGATATTGGAAAACAGCTTCCAGGTAGTTGATAGGCATGTGATTCGTCAGTTGTCGCTGTAGGTTGTACCTTTCTTTTTGTCTTTGCAGAGCAAAAATGTCTTCCTTCATAGAAGCCAAGGTGGTATCTTATTTGGACGTTGGAGGAGCTCTTGCACCCCTCTGGCCAGTCTTTCATGCATTGCTGTCAGGTGTTTTATTCACAACAGTTGTATGCTGTCAGGTCCAGCTATTTTATAGTATGTCATCGTACTTTCAAAGTCAGCAGGTGTAACTGACATTTCCTCATGCTCTGGCATGCCTTCCATGGTCTTCCTGAGATATTCAAACCAAGGATCTTGTGTATAGTTGTCTTTCTTTTTGGCCCAGAGCTCCTTCCAGAGCTGGATGGTTTGTCTCAATGGCACCTGATTATAGCTCTTCCTTTTCCTTTGACTGTAAATTCTGATTATAAAAATGCTCTTGCTGATAGATCTTGTTTTCCTGTGTCTCCTCCAAGAGCTGCCTGTTGTCTAAACCATAAACACCGCATTTTTGACAGCTTTGCTGAGTTTGCTCTGTCAGCCATTTTTCTGTTGCTGTTCCTTGATCAAATTTCTGTAAGCTATTCTGGCCCTCACGTCCACTCAACCACCCATTTTCCTCCATCTATCCACTCATTAACTCCAATATTATAGAGTTATGTTCTATCCCTGTTTTTCCCCTGTTATTGCACCCGTTACAGACTACATCATGAAGAGTCTCAGGTGATCGTATTAACATCCCCTATTGCTAATGGCTGGCTCATCTCTATGGAAAGGTCATCAGTCAGAGGAGTTAGCCTCTGATGACTTTTCCTGCAGCTGTGCTGTCTCATCCATTTGACTCTAATCTGTTTACAATTAGATTTTTGGTGAGAAATGAGTCTCTTTCCTCCTCCCTCTGGCATTGTGTTTCTGTAGATTCACAGCCATAGACAGATAGACAGACAGACAGATAGATAGATAGATAGATAGATAGATAGATAGATAGACAGATAGATAGAGAGAGAGAGAGAGAGAGAGAGAGAGAGAGAAGAAAGTAAGGTATGTTAGCCTAGGCAGGGAAGTGCTCTGAAACCTTCATCATATTCCGTGTGCAACTCTATCCACATTGGCATTTCCTCAGTGGCATTTGCACTGTACTCGCATGCTAACACCTCATTCTATGGGATTGATTTGATGTGTTCTATCCAAATCCCTCATGTATTTTTTTTCCTGAGCTGCCAGTTTTCTCAAAAAAACTACACATGCTAAGTCTGTCTTGTCAAAAACACGATCTCAAGTATTGTTTGTGTCCGGATGTTCCAGTCACAGGGGGATTGCTGAATAAGTGGCAAACGATGAAAGATGAGGGAGGTTTTGATGAGTAAACTCCCAGCTGCACATCTCTCTCTCTCTCTCTCTCTCTCTCTCTCACACTCTTTCTCTCACTCTCTCTCTCTCACTCTCTGTTGCTTTCTCCCCCCAACTCTCTATCTCTCTCTCTGGGCCTCTCACCCCACCCACACCGCACAGTCTTCAGCATTACTGTCTTTATCAGCAGAGCTCAGAGTCTTGGCTGTGGTTTTTGGCCTTCGTGCAGGCTGTAGGTTTACAATAACTTTCTGCCAAGGGGTGTGTTGAACACTAATGTAGGATCTGGAGATAATTATTAGCAGGGGGGAAAAATACTCTGAGGAAGGGGAAAAAGAAAGTGAGCATTATAATCATCACAGAGCAGAGATTCATCCCCTTTCCACCTGACTTTGCACCTGTTTGTTTTTCAGCGTGAGATAGATGAAAGATGTGGTATACAATCCTCATCTACCAGACCCATATGTGTCATCTGGATCTTCTTATGGTACCACTCCTAATACCACTCCCAGACTCATTTCACCCAAATCCCAGATCAAGGTTGTCCAGTCAAGCATGAAATGTTTTTTTTTCCCCCTCATTGTTTCACTAGTAGTGTTAAATCATCTCCCACAGAAATGAATATGAGAGAATTCATCTCCATGAAAGGCGGTTTAACAGTTGGACTGCCTTCATGATAATTAGTAAGGGTTGGGCAGGATTTTAGTTCTATTTGACACACACGCGCGCTCGCACACACACACACAGACACACACACACACATACAGAATGGGTCATGCAGAGTTCAAACACTACTGCTATTCTCCATAGCCCCAGGAAAGATTCCTCACAGAGACATGTAGAAACAAGCAATCTCTCAAACAGTGTAAGCTCATTGCAAGGCCCAAAGCCTTCCTTCCAGCTCCACTGCACAGACACACATTTTCATTAACCATAAACTGAAGCTATTAGCCATGCTAGCTAGATGTATTGGGTGTGTAACCTGCTTATTCTGCAAGAAAAAAAAAATGGATCAATATAACTCCAGAGTTGTATTGCTAAGTTCTGATTAATCAAATGCAAGTATTTCAAAATCATTTCAATGAATGTGGGCAATTTCCTTGCCAGTACAGGTGCAGGCACAGCATAAAATGATTAAGAGTACCACAGCCCAAGTTTTCCCAAACACCTACTAATCATAATTTGACAGAGAGTTAACTGAATTTGCATACACATGCTCCGAATGGTCGTGCGGTTTAAGTATGCTGTAAGCCCGCTTCAGTTAATTATTGTGCCGTTGCTGACAACCACCTTTGATCTCAGACGCTGTGCGTGCAGTTAGCTGGCACTGCAATAGCCCTCTTTGTGCCCATGCTCTCCTGATATAAGAGGCGTCACTATACTCTCCATGTATCATGAAATATTTATAAGAACCAGTTCCATCCAACAGTGCATGTCTAATGATTCTAATGGGATGCTAAAAATGCCTGTGTTGTGGTGCTATTTAACGGTTTGTTGCGATTTCATTGTGCACTAAGCGAGTCCCATGAGAACCTTTGTGGTTTTATTGAAGTGTATAATGGAAGGTGATTGCCTCGTTAAAATGAAAACAAACACGTTCAGTATTTGTGTGATGAAACCTTTTGTTTTTTTTTTTTGTTTTTTTATTTTCAGATGTATGAAATGATAAAATACTTCTTTTATGGCAAAACTGGGACACAGCAATTGTATTATGTAACCACCAGTGGCATCAATTTCAGTTGTGTCCTATATTCTGTTCACTGAAACAGTGAAACAACAGTTACACTTGCTACTACAGTATCTTCAATGAAAAGGTCACAAAACAAAAACAATTAGCACGGCTCAATTCAGGAGTGGCCAGACCACTCAATTCTCAGTCTATCTCTGTGGTACCTATGTAGTTCTCTCTCTCTCTCTCTCTCCCCCCCTTACACACACACACACACACACATACACACTCTTGCAAGCAAACTCATCAGAGGCTGACGGTGAAAATGTTGTGGTGAGCCTGAGGTTGAGTGTGGTCTTTGTTAATGGGGCATGTCGACATGTTGATTAGAGTAATTTAAAAATGTGGGCAGACAAAATGGAGGACTGAGGTGTGGTAAAAAAAAAAAAAAGATGAATTTAGCCTCTGTTCTCTCTGTCCCTTACGAAACATGGATTGCCCAATGACTATGCCACAGCCATCTGTTTCACCTACCACATCCAGTATAGAGATACTCATCTGGTTTTCTCCTCTTCAATCTCTGTTGCTATTCACTTTTTTAAATCTCAGTAAAACAATATGGTTTTGTTATGACTGAAAGCAGTAATACTAGTACTGGTACACAAATATGATATGAGTATGTATAATATTAAGCTACATTAAAGAGTGGTAATGAACCTTGAAGTAAACAAGTTTACAGAAAGAAACATCTCTCTCTCTCTCTCTCTCTCTCTCTCTCTCTCTCTCTTTCCATCTCTTTGTGAAAGTGAAACTTTGCCCCTTTGCCCATATCAATTTGCCTTCAAACCTGAACAGCAGGGTTAATGTAGGTAGCTCTCTGCTTCCCCGAGAGTGCACTTCACTGTAACCTTTCTGAAATCAGAGAAAGCGTTTATTTGAAATTCAATTTCTCTCTCCCTAAGTTTAGCAGAGTGTCATGTCCTACACCAGAGCTCGACCTTTCTGAGTTTCTCACATGTCAACTCATTCACTTTCTAAAACGGAGGATACTGAACCAAATTGCTTTCTGACTCCTCTTTCTCTGTTCTCATGGCTTTCTCAGGCACCTCTCTCTTATAATGATATCACTCAAAGCATTAACCTCCCAATTCACTTTGCTCCCTGAGTCAGAGGCAGGGAGCAGTTCAGACATGCTCCTCCATTCTCAGTTTGGCTCACAGTAGGGTACTGGAACATGCTGTTGCTTTATTTTCCCAGCTGGAGTTTAAAAAGGCAGAGGAAAGGTGAATGTCTTAACAGTGGGTTCGCTCAGGTTCAAGCAGGTGTGGGCTCTACCTGAAAGTCAAGAGCTTTCTCAAATGCTGAGTTTGCTGTGAAAAAGAGATGACCTTGATCTCAGTGTGTGTCTGTGTGTGTGTGTGTGTGTGTGTGTGTGTGAGAGAGAGAGAGAGAGAGAGAGAGAGAGAAATTGGCAGGCTTGCAAGCTCAGAGCCCATTTTGGTCCTGATGTTGTAACAAAAACATTTTTTCTTAACAATCCAATTTTCTCATATGTTTTCTTATTCTGGGTGAATTATTAAACTTTTTTTCACATAGTGGATTAGCTTAGCTATGCCAAGAGCCTTCCTCTGGAACCAGCATGAGCAGTGTCACTTACCGTTTATTTTCTTTCACAGAACAATGCACACATTTGTGGTAATTTATATCCAAAAGACTCTGACTCCTAATATTGCCTGACTAATCATATAATAGTGATCTGTTATTAATAAATTTCAGCTGTTGTTATTTTATGTCTCGAGTTTTCACCCCTCCTTTGTTCCACAAGGTCCCTTGAATGTCTCTCTTTTCCCTTTTCTCTTCTCTGAAGTGTGGCATACAGGTCATGAGGGAAACAACATCAAATCCATGTTCACTTCACTCATTTGAGGTGTCACCATGGGAAAGAAATGGGACGAAGAGGAGGCTCTTTCTAAAAAAAGAAGGATAATGTTAAAGAATATGGTAAATGTTCCAAATGCCACAAATAGAAGACAAAACTATGAACAATGTCGAAGAACATTATTAACGATACCATAGGCAATGCATCTGATGGATTAAACTGATGGATTAAACGAAAAAGGATTTTTACAGACAAGTTCATAAAGCAATTCCTCCTTGCCCTCGATTCAGGAGTAACAGTTCTGAAAGAACACCAGGTTACAGTTAAGCCAATTCAGAACAGCCACGTCACTGCTGATGATAACAAAAGTGTCAGACATTTTACATGGAAACTTTTGAGTGCTTTCTTTAGCTTGATAAAAACGACTGAGAGTGGTGTGTGAGTGTGTGTGTGTGTGTGTGTGTCAGTGTGTGTGTGTTTGTCTGTGTCTATGTGTGTGTGCGCAGGGGTGTGTCTGTCTGTCTTTCTGTCTGTCTGTGTCTGTATGTGTGTGTGAGTGTGTGTGACGTATGTTTTTTGCATTGTGTGAGTTAGTACACACTTGTGTGGTAGCGGGTTATGTGGGTGGCCAACGAGTCCATCAGCTTGCTCATAGGGGCATATGATGGTGTAACTTTCCCCTTTTTCGAAGAGCTCTTAACAGAAAAACAAACTCATATATACTTCTTGTCTTTATCATATGACTGCTATTAGTGTGCCGTACAGAGAGGAACAAGGCACCACTATAATGTTTGCAATGGCATTAACAGGTTTGTATGCAGCTATCTGAAGTTGAGCAGTACACTAATGCAGATATGAGAAGCACTTTGAAGCCTATAATGGAAGTTAAGTGCCCTTGAACAAAACTCCCATGCTCTCGTCATTGAATGACTCAAGCGTAGAAGGCACAAAAATAAATCTTGCCTCGGTAATCGGACCTTGCAGTGATCAAATATATATATATGAAAATAATGTGGTACTGCATAAGAAGTGACTATGATATGACCACAATGGAAAAACAGTCCAATGATTTTCACAGTACTTCTTGGGGGTAAAATTTGTTTCCAGAGTAAACAAAGAAGGGCACAGAATAAAGTGACAGACCTTTCACATGGAAAATTTTGTGTGTTTTCTTAACCTTGATACATGTGTGTGGGGAGGGGGAGGGGGGTCTGGGTTTGGGTCTGGGTCTGTGTGTTTAAAATAGTTCTTTATTTGCCATATGCCAAAGTCAAATCAATGCCAGACAAAACAGGTTTTGGATCAAATTTTGGATCTGATATGACCGTCTGGTCCGCATTAGATCTGAGCCCTTAAGGTTTTAGGGTTTTCAACTGGTCCTCAGTAGGTGGGAAAACGCTATTCCAAATGAAATACAGTGGTTTACAGTGCCCCCTGTTACAACAGTTAAAAAGATTTCATTTACCACAACTTGGGAATGTACCATATGTCCATTACACCCCCCCCCCCCATTTCTTTCTTCTCCAGTTTATATGAGTGGCCATGAAAAAAAAACCTCCAGGCATGCACTAAAATATGTTTCCATTCTTTCTTTTCATTTCTTTTTTTATACAGAGCTCTATTTTATAAAACTTCTTCCTCCAAACAAGCTCTGTAGGCCAGTAGTGGCCACCTGAAAGGTCTGACTCACATTTATTGAAGTGGTCGCATATTCAAAGAAAACATGTTTTTCACATTTTAAGTAAATAATCTCTAGCCTTTGCTGTGTTCCATGTTTCCTTCTCCTTGTGTTGTCGTTATAGTTTGTGATGTTCCGGAAGCAGAGTCTAGGCTTGTGCATTGTGTGAATATGCCATCTGATTCCTCTGAGTTGGCCTTCAATGAAACTCCTTTGTACTTTTGCTTCCCCACAGTGAATATGGCTCAATGGATGACTGTCCTTTTTCTCCATTCTTCTCTCTTCTCAATGCTGTTAGATGACACATTCACTCACAATAAGCTTTACAATGAACAGGAAAAATATTCACGCAGAAGATCATTGTTTTATCACAGCTTCATTTGACAGGTGTACAGAGAAGTGTGTGTGTGTGTGTGTGTGTGTGTGTGTGTGTGTGTGTGTGTGTGTGTGTGTGTGTGTGTGCGTGCGTGTGCGTGTGCACATGTGTGTTTGTCTATGTGTATCTGTGTTATGTGCTACGTGTGATTTGCAACCAAGAGGGAAAAAATGTCAATAAAAAAAAAAAGATTAAAAAACATGTTGGCTAATACCTTTCCTTGAAATTAAATCTCAGTAGAATTACATTCCGTGAAATTGTCATTGCCATTTTGATCATCTTAAACTGAGTCAAGATTATCAGATCATGAGGTATTTAAGTTTCTTTTGGGGTCTTTGCCAGTGATCATCTGATCTTTAATTGCACTAGTGTCTGTGGATGGAGCCGATGGACTGTTGGCTGTAGCTTTAGCTACATTCAGCACTGACAGGAGTGCAGCCAAGGCCTAGCAGTGTCCACTGGATGGTCAGGACATAATTACAGTCTGAAATGGCCCTGCTCCAAAAAGACTTTCACATGGAATAAATGATCCAGACGGCCAGCAGATACTGTTTGATTTGTCAAGTGAAAGCCACAGAGATAATGAGAGAGAGACACAGAGAAGTAGAGAGAGAGAGAGAGAGAGAGATGGAGGGAGAGAGAGAAAACCACAGAGACCACTCAGTGGATTTTTGAGAGCTGTATTATATTTTATATTATCTTTTGGATGTTGGACATCCAGCCAGACAAATGTTTATTTTGTATCCATAAATATCAACATCGTGGACTGCCTGAAAAAAGTAATGGAAGTTTTCCTCATTCCATGTCAGACTCTTCATTTCAAACCTAAATAAGCGTGCAATTTCTATTAATCATTCTACTTTTCGACTCGAGATTTTTATGTCTCCTTTTGTTAGCTCCATTAAAGCTTGATAGTTTCACTGGAATCATGGTTTAGAGGAAACTTTCATCCTGAATGTAATTAATGCTATTTAAATAGCCCCATGGTTTGGAAGAAAAAAAAAATATCATTTTATTCCCCTCTGCAGGATAATGTGTGTGAAAACCATCAGTCAGTTACATACAGTAGCGTATGACTCATAAATCCATCCTTTTTGTGTCTTTTATTTTTCAAGTGATCGTGCATCACTCAGCAATTAGCCCTTCTTCTGTCTGTACTGTGTGAGTATATAGACGACGCTTCATTATGTGAAATGTGAGTGAAGCCGATTGAACAGATGATGTTTGTCTAGCGAGACTCTTACTGTCGTATGAGGACTGTTCTTTTAAGACCTGTTAAGGTTCAGTTTGCAGTTACTCCATCTTCTCTTGGTCCTGTTGCTCTTCTTTACTATCTATTGTGAGGTTTATTGGAAGGAGAGACAGCTTGTGTTTGTGTGTGTGTGTGTGTGTGTGTGTGTGTGTGTGTGTTGCACAGGGTCATGCAGCAATACTTTCGACAAAATGTCTTTGTGAAGTGCTGAATATGTGAGCAGTGAAGTTCTGAAGTGTTGAGTATTTGAATAGTGGTGATGTTTATTGTCCCTGCTTGGGAAAACTTCTTTTATAAAAGACACAGCTGTTATTGAGCC